>NC_066593.1:1947273-1949773 GCF_905475345.1 Vespula vulgaris | reverse complement strand
GCTTTGATAACTAGACCGATACCTTGTCTAGTTAATCAACTAGTTAATTACTATGTAGTTACTGAATGTATATCTTTTTATTTTATGTTTTATATATATATATATATATATATATATATATATATATATCATATGTATGTATGTATGTATGTGTGTATGTATGTATGTATGTATGTATGTAAGAATGTATGTATCTATATATATATATATATAAAATTGTATCAGATTTTTGTTCGAACTTTTGATAAAAATTTTATCGACCAAAATTGTTTTATTTGAGTCTCTCGCGTTCCATAATGTCAAAAAATGTTTTAATACTAAATAAAAGTTCGTTCGGACAAATTTTTTCTCTCATTCTCGCGTCAACGTAATATGCGCGATCAACGATATTTGTTTGCAAACGTTTATCGAATCTTTTTTCTTTTTCTTTTTCTTTTTCATTTTTAGAATTCGCTTCGTTAAAAAAAATAAAGAGAAAAAAGGAAAAAAGAAAAGTTTAAGAAAATAAAAGAGTAAAGGAATAAAAGAATAAATTATTATTTAATCGTTGAAACTTCGTATGCAACTTCGTTGAAACTTCGAATTCGTTGAGATATTAAAAATGTACATTTAAATGTCCATAAAACAAAAAAGAAACATAAAAGAAAATTAATTTTTCATTTAATATCAATATCTCGGACGCAACATCAACAATGCATCGTTCTAAGAAAATTTTATTTTAATTTAACTTAATTTAATTTTTTTTTTTTTTCACATTACTAAGAATCTATTTTCCTTGACTCTTAACGGAATTTACTAGATACAATTTTCGAACGAAATCTCTCGACAATTTTTTATTAAATTGATCGAAATTTATCTTTCAAACAATCACTTCCTACGTTATCGTAGAGAAAACGTAAATACGTATAAACGTCTAAATAAGTAAATACGTATCACTTTAAGAAATGTCGTAACAGAAAGATAGGGACATATCCAATCGTAATATGCAATTTACATGAACGAATTCACCATTTTCATTTTGAATTTGGTAACACCCTTTTCTCATATTTATACATACATACATACATTATATACATGCAAACATATCTAGTAATAAATAGCTAGCTATTGTAATAGATACTTTTACTCCTATTTCATATCCATTTCACATCGACCAGTTTATTCAAATTCGTCTGAAAAAGAATGAAAGAAAACGAAAAAGAGCTATATATACGTGAACGAGTACTTACTTACTTACTCACTCACTCACTTACTTACTTACGTATTTCAATGAAAAAAGAAAAAAAGAAAAAAAAAACAAATAAAAGATAAGAAAACAAAAAGAAAAAAGAAAAATGTGCGATGGAAAAATGGCGGACGAGCGAACGTGCGAGCGAGCGAGTCTAATCGAACAAATGGCGTTGTTTCGAGACGGACACTATGGACGCTGTTTTCCCGTTCCAAGGACGATGACGATCATTCTTAGAACTTCGTTCCGTCTCGTTGCTTAGGATAATAAGGTTCCAACCTTCCATAGAGATTTAACATATAATATTAATAATACTAATAATAATAATAATTATAATAATAATAATAATAACAATAATAATAAGAAGAACAATAATGATAATAATGATGATAATAATATGCCATGTATTTCTTAGAACCTGTGTAAGAAGCTGGACGAAGTCTATTTGCTTCTCTTTCTCTTTCTCTCTTTTATTCTTTCTTTTTGATTCAATCTATTCCACGCCTATTTCTCCGCCTATTTCTATTTTCTAAACATCCCAGAGTTACGTTCAATCTTAAATAGGAGAGAGGAAGAGAGAGAGAGAGAGAGGAGGGGAGGAAGGGTGAGAGAGAGAGAGAGAGAGAGAGAGAGAGAGAGAGAGAGAGAAAGAGAGAGAAAGAGAGAGAGGCCGTACGTCGTTTAAGACTCCATCTTTAGATCGATCCTGATTCGAGAACGTTTATCCTTGAGATTTTCTAACGAGCCTATCCACGCTTTTACGTTCGTTCGGAAAATTTTAAAAAGAAAAAGAAAAAGAAAAAAATAGGAATAGAAAGAGAGAAAGAGCAAGAATGAAGGAATAAAAAGAAGAAAAGAAAAAAAAATATTGAATAACTCTCTTGGCAACGCCAACGAATAACATTTCCGAACGTGTTCTTGATCGAATATCCAACGAGATCTTTCAAATGATATAGCAAATTATTTTGCAATGATCCATTCCATTGTCTCTGTCTATCTCTCTCTTTCTCTCTCTCTCTCTCTCTTTTATCTTATTTTATCTTTAACACAACACATGGTTCTTTTTTCTTTCTTTTTTCCCTTTTTTTTTTGTCGTTCATTTTATCGATCAACAATATCAGCCGCGTTGACATTTCTCACCGAAGAGTTCAATCTTATGCAATTAATTCTTTCTCGTCTTCTTCGTCTTCTTCGTCTTCTTCTTCCGTCAGGTAGATTGATACCATCGTGCTCGTCAGGTGGATAACTCATAAATTTCAATGAGAATGTGTC
>NC_066593.1:1864773-1944773 GCF_905475345.1 Vespula vulgaris | reverse complement strand
TGCACTCGCGTCCACGAGGACATCGAAGAAGGATGCACGCGATCCTGTCACATATGTACATACACAAGTATATATATATATATATGTGTGTGTAAATATATAGGGTGGGACATTTGAATCGAAAAGCATAAATATCGTCAAAAGTATAATGAACGTTTTCATTTATTTTATTGTTGCAACTATTTTATTTACCTTGCGATTTTTTCCACCAATTGTTTTCTTTTTCATTCTTGTTCTTCTTTTCCTTTCTTTCTCTTTACTTTTCTTTCTTTTCTTTTTTTTTTTTCTATGAAATTTCACGCTTCATCGGTGTGATTTTTTTTTAACAGCCATCGTTTTTTCACAATTTTAAATAAATAAAGAAAAAAAGAGTATTAGGTTGTGAAAATATTCGAAAAAATGATTATTTTTCTGGCGAAGTGTGACATTTTTGAAGGGGAAAAAATATGTCTGGCAAAATGGTTGGAAAAAAAAATGTGAAGGCACGGATGATTCAAGAAAGATGATCCGGGAACGATAATTTTTTTTTTTCTTTTTTTTTTTTTTTTGATCGTGAGTGCTTAATTGCACGTGTCATGCGCATTATTTTCCTTTTTTTGCAAGTGCATATGCACGTGCATATCGTTGTTGCACTTGCGCGTATAAAATGTTATCGTGCATACGCAGATGCTTCGAATCTTTCACCTTTTTAATATTTATTTATATTGTTTCATATACATGTATATATATATGAATTTTTTATATATAGAATATATATAAAAAATATATGATATATATCGTTATTATATATATTATTATTATAATATATATTATTATACATGTATATTAATATCAGATAAAAAAAAATATACATATATACCCATATATATTTATCTTTAATCGAAAGAAAACTATACGTACGTATGACCCTTCATACGTATAACCATTATAAAGATATTTAACATGAAAATGAACATATTAATCCGTATTACTAATTGATACAAAATACGAAACAATAGTTCCTTCGTTTTAGACGGCTCACTTATCTATGTTAGATCGTAAATCTGAAAGGTGTATTGTTAATACCTATCCTCGGATGAATGAAACTCGAAGAAGATCGGGTACTGTACGGTACGATACGAAACGAATCGTATACCTCTGGAGGTGGATGCGAAGCTAAAACAAAGCCCAATAAAGGGGTGGAGGAGAAGAAGGAGAAGAAAGATGAGGAAGAAGAGGAGAAAGATGAAGGGAGAAGAGGAG
The DNA here is from genome assembly GCF_905475345.1 of Vespula vulgaris. NCBI lineage: Eukaryota > Metazoa > Arthropoda > Insecta > Hymenoptera > Vespidae > Vespula > Vespula vulgaris. Next base: position 1,943,531 of record NC_066593.1, on the reverse strand, counting down.
AAAGAGGAAGGAGGACGAAAGAGAACGAGTAGAAAGGATCGGGACACAAAGGGAGTCCCTTTTTTGCGGAGGTGTTCGCTAAGAAAGAGAAAGAGAGAGACAGAGATAGACATATAGACGTACGGATGGAAAGAAAGACAGAGAGAGAGAGAGAGAGAGAGAGAGAGAGAGAGAGAAAGAAAGAAGGAAAGAGAAGAGAGAAAGAGAGAACAACATGCTTGGCGTACTCGCAGCCTCCCACTTGCGCATTATGCGAGAAGATAAAGTATCTCTCGCGGGAGGAACATTTTCCTCTTCTTTTCTGTGCAATGTTGTGATCCCTGACCCCACAACACAAGGAGGCAGGCCCTGCCCAGACTACGAGCGAGCTAGCCCGTTCGTTCAGGCCCACGCTTCGAGAGAGAGAGATCTCTTCAAGGATTTTTTTATCTCTCTCTCTCTCTCTCTCTCTCTCTCTCTCTCTCTTTCTGTATATACGTGCGTCTATATATCTATCTCTCTTTCTCTCTCTATTTTTTCATACGAAGAAAATCGTCCCCTCTCTATCTAATTCTCTTTTCTCTTTCGATCAAACGATATAGGTAAATCTACGATTTTTACAAATTCAAAACAGTATCTCTCTCTTTCTATCTTTCTATACTTTTAATTTTCTCTTTCTCTCTCTCTCTCTCTCTTTCTCTTTCTGTTTCGCTTCCTTCCTTCGAACAAATACGACTTAGGTACTTATCTAATCTGCGATTAACTAATTAAAGAGAAATCCGATCGATAATAATTCCTGATCTATCCGATCTCTTCGTTCGATCAGGGTATTCTATCTTCTATTATCTTCGTTCGTTTATATCTCTATCTATCTATCTATCTATCTATCTGTCTAACTGTCTATCTATCTATCTGTCTATCTTTGTCTATTATTCATGCATATTCACATTCCTTACTCTTTCTCTTTTTGTTTTCCTCTCTCTTTCTCTCTTACTTTTTTTTCTTTCTTTCTTTTTTTTTTCTTTTAATGTGATAATCTCAGACTAAAGTGTGTATAATTATTCGTGTGTGTGTGTGTGTGTGTGCGCGTGCGCGTACGTGCTCGTGTGTGTGCGTCACGATTTCTTTTCCATTTCTTTTTTTTTTTTTTGCTTTTTTTATTTATATATCTATGTACATATATACATATACATACATAAATACATACATAGACACGTAAATATGCAATTACGTACATGGGCTTTCACGAAGTACTGTAACTGTATCATTTTCAGGTGACCCCATGATAACATCCTCTCTAAAGGGTAAGTGATCATCGAAAGGTTCATTCTTTCTTTCTTTCTTTTTTTCTCTTTCTTTCTTTTTTTCTTTCTTTCTTTCTTTCTTTCTTTCTTTCTTTCTTTCTTTCTTTCTTTCTTTCTTTTTTTTCTCTTTCTTTCTTTCTGTTCTTTTTTTTTCCTGCATCCCTTTATTTATTCTCTTCTCTTTTCTTCTCTTCTCTTCTTCTTCCGATTTTTATTTTCATCGAGAATTACGCCAAATTTTTACTCCATGTTGCACCATGGAATTTTATCTTACGTTTCTGGTTGATTTTTATCAAGGACTCACGCTTTTCGCGAGTCGAGACGATTTTTTGATATTTCTTCAATCGCCGTTGTTTCTTTTCTCTCTCTCTCTCTCTCTCTTTTTTTTTCTTCTTTTTTCTTTTTTCCTTCTTGTAATTTCAATTTCGATTTTATTCTAAAACGAGATTTTTTATTAACGAAAAGAAGAAGAGAATAATAAAAAGAAAATAAATAAAATTTCAAATTTTTTTTGTCAATCCATAGGAATTTTGTTTTTCTGATTGCATGTTTGGGATTCTTTTTCGTTTCTTTTTCGTTCATTTTTTTTTTCAATTTTTATTTTTACTTATTTATTTATTTATTTTTTTTTGTTTTTTCTATTGGTCTCTTTTTCAACTCACGCTTTTCGTGAGCCCACGTGATTCTGATTTCTTCGCTTGTTGTTGTATTTTTTTCTTTCTTTTCTTTTTTTTAATTTCGTTCTGACACAAAATTTATAAAGAAAAAGAAAAATATATATATATAGTTACATATATATACAAATAAATGTTGAATTTTTAAATTTCTTGTCAGAACGAATTCGAGATGAGTAGAATTAGACAGATAGATATTAAGCTTAGAATCTAGAATACATAGTTTAGTGTAATTAGAGTACTAAATACTATATTCGTTACGCAAGTCTCGATAAAGACATCGTCTCGATCAAATAATCATTTAAGATTTTAACGAACGCGCGCGAGAAGATATCAAATTAAATCTAATAGAAAAATTAAAAGAAAAAAATAAGAGAAGAAGAAAAGAGACAAGAAAAAATAAATCGAATTAGAAAAAGTAATAATAAATTAAATAATAAAAACAGCATCTTAATTAATCTTAATTAAAAGGATAATCCCATTAAAAGAATAAATGAGTAAATAAATTATCATCAAGCTGAGTTACTACTGTTATTAATAATAATAATAATAATAATAATAATAATAATAATAAATAATAATAACTTAATCAAAGAATAATGACGTTGAACACATTAATTATTTCGTTTTCGTGATTTTATATATTATAAACGTAAAATCATAATTATTAATTATTAATGCTATTCTTTCTCTCTCTTTCTCTTTCTCTTTCTATCTCTTTCTCTCTTTTTCTTTATTTTTTCTTTCTATCTCTCTCTTTCTTTCTCTCTCTGTCTCTGTCTTTCTTAAAAAGGAATGAGAAAAAGAGTGAACCCTCGCGTACGAAAGAGAGGGGAAGAAGGTTGACAAGGAGCAATGTATAGATCCGATTAATATTCACATTAATTCAACACGTTTCATCGTCAATAATTTATAAGTCGCGAAGCTATTAATTACACGTTACGTATTTCATCGTGATAGGATAACCAACCCACGACTCGTAAAAGAGTAGCTAATAGACACGCACAGTAGGACGAGTTGTACGCCATCTTTAAACAATTTTTTCTTTTTTTGTTTCTCTCTTTTTCGTTTTTTCCTCTTCTATTCCTTTCCCCCTTCTACATTTCCTCTTTCTTTCTCTTTCCCATTTCTTCTTTCTCTTTCAAACAATTGTATATATAAAAACACATATTTTCAAAAACCTAATAAAATTATTCATCTTTTAGATTTTCGTCAGAGGAAAGAAAAGAATAAATTATTGAAGATAAAATTTACGTTTCAAAGCTAATTATTATCTTAGGAAAGATTATCGCAACAGTAAGTTGTAACGTAATACAACAATAATATATCGATATATATCTTTATATATATCTATTATCATACTATGATAATTATATATAATAATTACTTAAACACACACATATATATATATATCAATATATATTTACAATTTGTTTTTATCAACAACTTAACAATAAGTAGATGAATGATCGTGTTAGTATCAAACGTTCTGGTAAATCACATTCGATGTTTTTGCATAATGCAGAAAAGTAGAAAAGTCAGGAGGGTGTGTATATATGTGTGTACGTGTGATAGAAATAGAAAAAGAAAGAGAGAGAGAGAGAGAGAATGTGCCGTCCTTGTGACGTCACATCCTGTCGTGCCTTCGTACCTGCTCACATTACAATAGCCACAAAGTGCATCGAGATCTCGATGTACCATGCGTATTATCTTTGTGTGAGTCTTGTGTGCTCTGAACGTGTGTATGTGTGTGTGTGTGTATTTGTCTAAATATGTGTTTGCGTGTAAGTGTATAAACGATGCAATCCAGACGCGTTCCTGAAATCTAAGCTTGCCTCCATAAATATTGGCTCGTCGATAAGTCGATTCCCCTTAAGACGAGAGTATCTCGATTATTTAGCCATAATCAGATTTTTCATCTTTTTCTTATCATTATTATAATTTTATTTTTTTAATGTCATTACTTTTCATTTATTTATTTTTTTCTTTTCTTCCTATCGTGATATTTTATCTTTTTCTTCTTCCTCTTCTCCTTTGTGATCTTTGAGAATGAAATGTGTTAGCATGAGAGACGATAGGACGTTATCTTTTTCATTTTTCCAAGAATCTTACGTGTAATTTTCTAAAAAAAAAAAATGAAAAAATGAAAAAAATTTTAATAATACCTCGTAATAATGATCTATCTTGGTTATATAAAAAAAATTACGATTGTTAGATGCGTAAAAGATTTTTTTTTATTGTCATACTTCAGAAAGATATATATATATATGTTTTTGTGTTTATTATTATATAAACATTGTTTAATTTAATTAAAGAAATTTGAGTTAGAGAAAAGAAGAGAATTACGCGCGCCATATCATATGTTTATACGTATATATACATCTATATATGTGTGTGTGTGTGAAAGAGAGAGAGAAAAAGAAAGAGGAAGTAAATTTAGATCCTGATCGATAGATCGTTAGAAAAAAAATGTCCATTAATACACACACACACACACACACACATATATATATATATATATATATAATAAATTATAGAATTTCATCGGTTTTTGTATAAATAGATACTAATTAATTAATCGAAGATTATTCTAATCGATCACCAAAAATATTTATGATAAGATCCCGATCTATAAATCATAAGAAATGTTCGATTAAATATTTTATAGGATATCATTTTTTAATCGATCGAAAATCATTCGCAATCGTTTGTACAATCAATCGATCGATCGATCGATCGATCGATCTATTATAGATCACCGGAAATCATTGAAGTGATTTCAATTGGTATCACGGAAGAAGCAGTCAGTTTAATTCGTAACAAGTCCCGTTTTTATTTCCGGATTCGGATTACGAGTCGGCAAAGTCCTTTCGCGGTATACGAGCCACTTTCGATCGAGATAAACGATAGTATTCGCGTTGGTATACTTAAGCATATCTTTTTCCGCGTTGCTCGCGCTTTTCTTAATCGCGATTACGTACTACTTACTTAGAACATTCGTTAGTAGTATATTTTCGACGCCATAGCGTCGCCAATGCCGAGTTAATCTTTTTCATCGTCAGAATCTCGGTACGTCTAACTTTCTTTTCGTAATATCGATCATTAGTATCTTTGATCTTACAAAGAAAATGACTTTATTTACAAATATAAATTATAAGAAAGTAAGATAAGAATGTGCGTGTGTGCGTGTGGAAATAGCGTAAATGGAAATAGATCTGCTGATTAAAATATTAGAAATTTGTTTTTGTTTCTTTGTTTTGTCTTTTCTTTTTTTTTTTTTTTTTTTTTTTTAATCAACCAGTTTGTCCGTATCTCAGATAGAATTTTTATTAATTTATTACTTTATTAATTAATCAATATATTATACCGAATATATTATCGATAAAGCAAAACAACGTTTTATTAATAAAGTTAAACGAACGAATCGTCCAACTTGGAATAAACGATATTTACATAATATTTCGATCTAACAATAAATCACGTTCTATATCCGTTATTTCAGTGAAAAGAAATTATTAATAAACCCAATCTTATTTTTATCCTATTGTCGAAGTTCTATTTTTCGTTTTGATACATTCGAATAACTAGTAAAAAGAAAATTGCGAAAGCAAAAGAGAAGGAGAAAGTACGAAACACAAGGAGAAAATGAGAAAAAAAAGAAGATAAAAAAAATTATTTCGCCTTATTTTATTTTTACGTCTAAACAAACGAGCCCGTTTTAACCCGATACACTTTTAAGAATAATCTCCTTAGGGATTATTATTATTCGAGAAACGGGGAAAGTGATCGTCGACGCGTAAAAAGTGAAAAAAATAAAACAAGAATGAATTCTTTGTTCCCGGACATCCTAGTCGAGTGAAACACGTTTTATTTAACCTACCCCCGTCGCTACGATCATCGTCGCTTTCAATCGACGGATATGTTTGCACAAGCTTGCGTCTGCCGTTGGCATATGCTTTATCGAGATTCATTACCGTGTTATGAAGGAAAACTTGATCATCGTCGGTTCCTACCTAGAGTTTATGCGATTTCACATGGGTTTGCGTCTGCCAGTGAAAGTTTTTGTTCTATACATTTTATGAACAGCTGATATGATCATCCCCTTCAAATATAATATAATATATAAATATATGTGTGTGTACGTAGATAAATTTAGAACAGACACTTTCTTTTTTTAAATGGTCGACTCGATAAACTTATCATTTCTTTTATTTTTTTATTTTTATATAATTTTTGATATTTACACGATATATATATATATATATATAATATTTGTAAGTTTATATAATTTATAAACTTATAAATATTATTTAAATTGATTATTATTTACATTTATAAATAATTAAAAAAATAATAATTAAAACTTTATTACATTATAACTTTTATATAAATATACATACACATATACATATAAAATCGTTTTAATACAAACAAAAAATAAAATAAAACAAAATCACAACCCACAAATATTCTCAACTCATTCCGACTCCTCGATACAAATTATTTATCGATCATTCTCATCCGTCAATCTTATTATAATCAAAGAATATCAATCTTGAAAATTTATATTTAAAAAGGGAAGAAAACGATACGAAACAATAATTAAAAAAAAAAAAAGAAGAAGAACAAGAAGAAAAAGAAGACAAACCGAATAGAAAACTCCTGAGAAAAGAAAAATCGTAATTACGTCTCCTTTCATTTCTCGAACGTACTCAAAGTTCTTCTGACTCTTCTCTCCTCCTCCTCTTCGTCGTAATATCCTCAGAGCGCGAAACTTGAAACCAGACGTCGACCGCACGGGATTATCCTTCCATAGCGTCGAGCACGCTAGCCCCATAACACGCCATTGCCACATCTTAAGAGATAAAGTGTAAGAGCACGATATCGAAGGTAGAACCAGATATCGTCCAATGCCCTCTCCCCACAGGCCTCCTATCCCTTCTCTTATCCCTTTCTATCCCTTCTCTCTCTCTCTCTCTCTTCCTCACCCCCGTCTAATATTCTAACAATCTAACAATAAGCACTTAAGATATACTTTGCACGATATTTATTTTACGATGTAACGTATTCAAATTATCCATACTTTTTCTGTTTTGGTTTTTCTTTTTTTCTTGGTGTTTTTGTTTTTTTTTTTGTTTCTTTTCTTCTCCTTTTTTATTTTATTTTATTTTATTTTTTTTTTTTGTTCTTTGTCGTCTCTTCTTTACTCGTTATTTTTCTTTTTCCTTTTTCTCTGTTTGTTCTTTTTTTTCTACTTCATTTCTTTGCAATTAAAGTTAGCTTCATGCGATTCCAATAATTTTGATATATTACATTTTATTTTCTTACTTATCTCTCTTTTTCTTTCTTTCATCTTTTTTCTTTCTTTCAATTTTCTTTTTTCGTCTCTCTTTTCTTTCCTTTTTTTTTTTACTTTCTCTTCGTTCCGTTTTAACGACGGAAAACATATCTATCAATTAAGATCCGATCGTTCTATCGCAAAATAAGAGATACAGAGAGAGAGAGAGAGAGAGAGAGGAAAAGGAAGAAGAAAAGAAAAAGAACGCATAAGGAAATAACAGAACAATAAATTCTCATCGGTAATTATACAACATAGATTCGCGTTTATTAAGGATTCGTATTTTCATCTCTTTTTTTTTTCTCTCTTATTTCAACTTCCCTACAAGTAAAAATCCCAGGCTATTCTTCTTTGAATCATTAATTCTTGTATTTCCTTTTTTCTCTCGTCTCGTTTTTTTCTTTGTTCTATCGACCGACGAGGGGTGAAGGGAGGTAGAAGAAGAAGAAAGAACAAATCCTTACGTGTAATTATAAAATAAGACTATTAACAATATAATCATGTTAGACGCGATATAATTGACAAAATTAGGCATATTATAAAACTGTACAGAACTATATCCGTTTAAATTTATTCTCCTTTTTAATTAGCTTGACAATTTCATTTATTTTCAACTAACAAATGCTCATCCTACGAGTTTTAAACTTAACACCAACAATCTCTTATACTCGTGATCGTGATACCATCGTTATAGGATTTAAAGACGCATTATCCAACATGGGAGAAAGACACCGCCACTTTTACCATCACCATCACCATCACCATCACCAACAACGTGGTTAACCTTCGACGAGCGTAATTAATAAAACGAGCCCGGTCATCGATCTTGCTTTCATCCTACGCTATTTTATCTCGATTCTCCGAAACCCAAGAAACTATGACTATTAACTTATTTCTCTCTCTGTTTCTTTCTCTCATCATAATACATGTTTCTCATAAACATCCGATGAAATTGATTTATGGAAAATATTCTATCGTGTTAACTTTATTTAAGAAAAACGCAAGCAGAACAAAAAAAGAAGATTTGTCCTTTTCCGTTTCTGTTTTATCGACCGAGAAAAGTTATCCAAATTTTTCGGGCAAAATTGATCGATGGATCGATTCGGTATAATAACGATACGTAATAATAACAATAAGTAAATAAATAATAATAATAATAATAATAATAATAATAATCAATAATGATGATAAGAATAATAATAAAAAGAATGAAAGAGAACGAAGAAGATAACTTATACTAGGTGTTAATTTTATAAAGAGTTATCTAAGGTGTCTTTGAATAGTTGCAATGCCACCAACTGCTAGTATTTCTTTATATGGAAGGCTGCTTAATCATCCACTAACGACGAGAAGAATACAAAGTGTGAAACTAGATGGGAGAGAATGCGTTGCGCAGTGTGTCACCATGAAAAACGTGTCTTGGATCATCTTCGTGGAAAAAAAGAGAAAGAGAGAGAGAGAGAGAGAGAAAGAAGAAAAAGAAAGAAAGAAAAATAAAAGTATTCTAACAGTGTTTTACTATGAATTTATACGTGCATATCTCTCTACGTATGTTTGTGTTTGTATTTGTATCGTTAAATGATCTCACTTTTATTACGATCTTTTATATTTTTATAGATCATTAATTTTTTTATTCTCTCCCTCTCTCTCTCTCTCTCTCTCTCTCTCTTTCGTATCTTTATTTATTAATTTTTTATTATTTATATGTAAAGTATAAAGAGAAAAAAAATATTTGTTTTAATTCTTATCTCTTTTTTTTTTTTACGACTCGTACTTAGAAGATCGAAAAAAGTATATAAATCTTAATCTTATATCATTGATCTTATATAGGACGGGCTCGAAAGTTCCTAGATGATATTATATACGTATAAGTTATACTTTTTCGAGTTAATTCCGTTCTTTTCGTTATCTTTTCTCTTTTTACATTGCAAGATTAAAAATCTAGGAACTTCTTTTTACAATGAGATAGCAAATTTTTCTGGATAGAGCATCTCGAAGGATTCTTAAGATTTTTGTCGTTATTTATTTATTTTTTTCTTTCTTTTTTTTTTTTTTTTTTATTTTATTTTCAGTTGTAATCGTTTCGATTTCTTTTCTTCTTTATCTTCTCTTGTAAATTTTTGTCAAACAAAATTGAAAACTCTGTGCTTGTTACATTGTAACACTCATTTACTTACGTATACGTTTATATATATATATATATACATACGTATGTACATATAAATAATAATCGAGGCTTGATTTTTTTTTCTTCCTTTTTTCTTTTCTTTTTTCTTTATTTCATCTTTTAATATTTATCTTATTACTTGCAATATCGGTGAAGAATTATCCACCATTCGAAATGAACGGTAAGAGAAACAGGTGGCTTTAACGTGACGGAAAACATTGCACCGACATAATTGCTCGTAACGATGCCGTAATTTAACGCACAATGCTCGTTCGTCGTTTGTAAAGAAAGAAAAAAAAAAAGAAAAGAAGAAGAAGAAGGAGAGAAAGGAAAAACAAAAATAAAAAATACAAGGATCTCACGATCGTCTCCACTCGATTATTTATATCTTTCACCTCGTTATGATTTCTTTTGCTTTCTCGAAAATCGTGAATAGTTCCTGATTTCTTTTTTCTTTCTTCCTCTTCTTCTTCTTTTTTGAATAATTAAAATTGAAATTAAACGAAAGAAGAAGAAAAGAAGAAAGAGGAAATCAACATTTTTCGAATACACACACACACACACACACACATATATACGTATAGAAAATTTTGTTACTCGATTAAAAATTTTTTACACACGCACGCACGTATACGTAATTTGTTGTATAACAAGAAATTATTACATAAACAAAAAAAATTATTTTTGTTCGATAATGAAAAGACAAGAGAAAAAAGAAACGAAGGAAAAGAAGCTGCGATATAGCAGCATTCGTAAAGCGTGAAGAATTTTTTCGTTTTAAGAAACTTGGAATCAAAAATAAAAGCGTCATTTTAAATTACGTTAGCTCGATCACTACTTTGATGTAACTTCGTTAAATTTAACAACGAGCAACGAACAAGATTTCTCTTTGTTAATCGTCTTAGAAAGATAATATTTCTTAATCGTATTTAATATATTTAAGATTCGCGTAGAAAGGAAATAGAAATAAAAAAATCGAGAATGAAAAGGTAATGATAAAAAAGAAAAAAAAGAAATGTAGAACATCTAAACCTGCCTGCTTGAAATGACGTTGGCGTGTTGAAGGTGGTGCCACACCTGGAATAATAAAAATGCTTAAAGATAAGCAAGATCGACTTTTACTGATCGATCGAAAAGCTCGTTCTCAGTAAACAAACTAATTACAATCAGAAATCGAATGCGTGCTCTGTAATTACTCTTTATATGTGTTAGACATATCTCGAATCTAAATTTCCATAACGTTTTAATCGATCGTTACGCGATTGATCATGATCGACGTAACGGAATATCTCGATAACTTTTCAATAATTTTAATATCAATAGATAAACGGCAACGTATGTGTAGTAACGTTATGTAAAAATATTTTGCATATTGGTAATGAATAGAATTGAAGGGGAAAAAGATTTAGAAAAAAGAAAAAAAATATATATATTTTTTTCTTTTCTTTTTTTAAATTCGCTTCATTCAAGGACGATCGTAATTCTTTATGTTCGTTACTTTATAAAAAAGAAAAAGAAAAGATAATCGCTTTTTTGTTTTGGAAAATAATTACAGTCCTTACATTTATGTTATATTCATAATGAATCGGAAGATACAAGAACTGCATTCTTTCAGATACGATATAATTCGTTTCATTCGTTGTTTAATAAATAAATAAATAAATAAATAAATAGATAAATGAATGAATGAATGAATGAATGAATGAATAGAAAAAGAGTCCCTTTTGAAAAATAAAACCAAGTTTATTCCATTCGACGTTTGATTAATGAATAACAAAAATTATTTCTCTCGGAAACAATCAAATTATCTCTCTAACGAGTAAGTAAAAAGAAAGAAAAAAGTAAAAAAGACAAAGAAAAAGAAAAAAGGAATTATCTCTCCCACGAAAACCGATGTTCTATATTTGTCGTCTAACATATCGTTTAATAAATTATCTAACGTGTGAGAAAATAAAATCGTTTTTTCTTTTCTTTTTCTTTTTTTTTTTCGTTTTCACGTTTCCACGAGGGAAAGAAAAGAAAAGAAAAGAAAAAGAAAAAAAGAAAGAGAAGAAGAAGAAGAAGAAGAAAAAGAAGAAGTTGGTCACATTAGTTTCGTTGTACCGATCGGTGAAATAAATAAAACTTAGAAACGTTTATTCGTTCGCACGATCATAAACGAATACGAACGAACGAATGAGAGTAGGTGGTAATTAACAGCTGACTGACAGATGTCGACGAAATAAGCGAATGTATAAACGTATTATAGATTACAAAAGCAAGTCGTGTGTTGTTACACCGTCAGCGGATCGTTTAAAAGAGAAGCATCTTCTCTCTTTGGAAACTACTATATATTGAGAATGAAAAAGAAAGAGAGAGAGAGAGAACACGTGCCATTGTTGAATCGATAAATATAGCTTTAGACAAAACGATAACACGATAAGATAAAAAAAATTAATGTGAATGAACGATCGGTATTTATATGAATGGTATTTATAGATATATTAATTACATCGAGCAAAACAATTTCTAATTTTGTCGGATCTAATTTCATTTTCGTAGAATGAAAGTAAAGAGAGAGAGAGAGAGAGAGAGGGAGGGAGGGAGGGAGGGAGGTCTTTTGTATATATATACATATAATTTTATAATTTTTTAATTTTATCGAATCTAATCTTAACTCAACCAATGAGGATTTGAACAATAATTTTTTCTATACGTCTACGGATATACGTTTATTATTTTTTTTTTTTATTTTCTTTTTTTTTATGTGAGATTCTTAAAAGATTTTCTTAAAAAATTATATGTATATATATTTTTTTAATAATATAACAGATAAAGAAACGATAGGTACACATCCATCGACTAATTAATTATTTATCCATTTACTACTTCCGCTAGTAGTCACTGCAATATTGAGAATATCCGACGATTATTAATTACGATCTTTCGATAAATGCGACTACCAAGAAGAAGAAGAAGAAGAAGAAGAAGAAAGAGAAGGAGAAGAATAAAAAAGAGAAAAAGGAAGAAAAAAGCAAATAAAAAAAAAGAAGATACTCGTGCGCTCATTATATATCTTCTTGATTAAAATTAACTTATAATCATACAATGACGATCGAATTCAGACAAAAATTCAAATGTCTAAGAGAAAAAAAGAAAAAAAGAAAAATATATATATATATATAAACATATATATATCTGTTTATTAGACATTAATCGTCGATAGATCAAAAGTAATCCTAAAGAAAAAAAAAAATAATTCGGAATTTGCCACATTTCATTCTTAATATTTAGAAGAAACATTTAGAAGAAAGAGAAAGAGAGAAAGAGTCGGAGTCAAAGATGAAAAAAAAAAAGAAGAGAAAAGAAAAAAACAACAACAACCAAAAAAATAAACAAAGAAAACAAAAGGAAGAACATGAAAAAAGGGAGAAAAATGAAAAGAAGAGAAACAAGATTAAAGATAACTTGTTTGAGATTAATTTCTATTAAATTCGAATTAGAGAATCCTCTCGCGTGAGTTTGGAAACGCATACATGTCTACATATATACCAATACAAAAGCATATACTCATTATCGTTCCGAATTGATTGCTCCTATGCGAGTTTCTCCTCTTTCTCATCCTCTTCTTCTTTTTCTTTATCTTTTTTTTTTTTTTTTTATTTTTCTTCTTCTTGTTCTTCTTGTTCGTGTGCTGCTGAAACTCTTCCGTGAACACGTTCTCTCCCTGTTTTCTTGACTCTTCGAGTTAGCAAACGAGCGGCTCACGTTTAGCGAGATGAAAAAAATCACTCCGTGCTTATACACTCACCTTCTCTCTTTCTCTCTCTCTCTCTTTCTCTCTTTCTCTTTCTTTCTCTTTCTCTCTCTCTCTCTCTCTCTCTCTCATTCTCTTTGCCTCTATCTCTGTCTCCGTCTCTCGTTCAGTTTCTTATCTCTCGCGAACGATCACTGAATAATGAAAATGAACTTCTGTACGAGCCGCCTTAAAGATTTAATGGAGATTCGTTTAGGCATTTCCTATATACCAACTATAAGGCACATACATAAAACACATTCGATAAATTGTTCGACGATTTATATATCAGTTAGTGCCTCGTTAATGTTTCATATCTTGTTAACCAACGCTCGAATCGATTATCAACTTAGTTATTTGACTCCTGTGAACGTGGACACGATTGAATATATATATATATATATATATATATATATATATATATATATGTATGTATGTATGTATGTGTCGTAGATCGATGGTAAAATATTTTTATATGTCAATTTTTAAATGAAAGATTACTTAAGGATTTTCGATCGATCGTTCGATCTTAATGGACTCGATGATATCGTTTTTCGTATTATTCGATTATCTTTAATTAAATTCTAAGCAAATATCTATCTATCTCCGCTATTTCTTTTTTCTTTTATTTTTCTTTTTATTCGGAAAAAAAAAATATATATATAACATATAATATACATATTTATATATATAAAATATACATTAAAAAAAAATACGTCACTCCCTCCCCCCCAAAAAAAAAGAAATAAAGGAAAGAAGATTAATAAAAAAAAAAACAAGGAATAGAAACCGCAAAATTTTACTTTAGTTAACGTGAACGAACGATTTTCTAAAAGAAATCACGAATAAAGAATAAAGAAACAACTTACGGGTAATAAAGGTACCTACGTCAGGGAACGAATATTTTTCTGTTCCTCTTCTCTTTTTTCAGTATTTCTTTTTTTTTCCTTCCTTTCTTTTTCTTTTTCTTGGTCAGCTCTTGGACCAGGCCAAACCACTTTCGGCAACGAACTTTCTCCTTTCGGCCGGTGAAATGTTGGGCCCTCCTTTTGACTTCGTGTTGCGCGATTACAGAATCGCTTGGCTACGTTCTGTTTCTCTTTCTTTTATCTTTTATTTTTTTTAATTCTTTTTTATTTTGTTAATTTCTCTCTCTCTCTCTCTCTCTCTCTCTCTCTCTCTCATTCTATTCCTATCTTCTATCCTCTTCTTTCTCTCTCTTTTCGTTTTATTCTCTTTTTCTTTTTCACAATATTTTACAACGTTGTAACTTTTTCCAACTGTATGTCTCTCTCTCTCTCTCTCTCTCTCTCTGTATGTGTATCTGTTCGAGTTTACATACTAAGAGGTTGTTCTTGCCTGGTAACTCACAAGAGTTACCACCAGTTGAATCAACTTTTCAAGTTGAGTACGAACGCGAAAAGCGGAACGGAGACCAAAATAGGACCACTTTCTTTTGCCTCGACCTCCTCGCTCGCGTTAGAAAGAATTCCGGTCTCTCTTCGTCCTCCTCCTCCTCCTCCTCCCCCTCCTTCTCCTCCTCCCTCTTCTCCTCCTTTTTTTACTCTTCATCCTCATTTTTTTCTTTCTTCTTCTTCTTTTTTCTCTTTTTTTCGATCGCACACACGCCGTTAGACACGTTTCTTTTTATTTTCGTTTTCGTTTTCGTTTTTTTCTTCCTTCTCTTTTCTTCTCTACTTTTTCTTTTTTCTTTTCTTTTTTTTTTTTCTTTTTTTCTTTCTTTTTCTATGCCAGATATTTGCATTACCTCTTTATATATTTTTTCTAATTTCTCGTTCACGGCCTACTTTTCCTTTTTTTACATACGCGTCTGTAATTCACAAGTTTTCTGTTTTTTCTTCTTTTCTTTTTCTATGCTTTTCGAGGGTATACCTCGCCTGTTGTTTTTCTATTCTTCTGATTTTCAATCTGTTCTATCCTCCGATCTTTTTTATTCGATCGATCCACCCATCGTCTAATAACGACAACTAGTTGGCACGTGAAATTATTTTTAAACTATTTAAGATATTTATAAATCTTTAACATATAATTAAATATCCATATTCAATTAATTACATATTTCAATTAACTTTGCAATTAACTAACAACTGTTTTCTATAAATTAATGTAATTGATCAAACGAGATCAAAGTCGAACACCTTCTCGCATTACTATTACGATTATTATTATTATTTATTTATTTACTTTTTGTTAAAATCACCCACTTATTTCGAAACATTCAATTCTTTTTTCTCGTATTATCATTCATTTCAATTATCTATCAAAACTCTATGTCGCGTTATTTAAAGTAATTAAAAATCTTAATAGTATATTTTGTATTGCGTAGAATATTAAAAAAAAAAGAAAAGAAAAGAAAAAAAAAGAAAAGAAAACAAGATTAATAGAAAAATTCTTCGATTAACGACGAGCTAACGAAAGGAAATAAATAGCAACGAATGAAATATTATTTACTTTAAGGACGTATACCACATAATAATCAAATCCTTCTTCGCGTTTCATCTCAAAAGGATAGAGAGTAGGAGTGAAAGGGAGCGCAGGGATCAACAGGTTGCTCGATCCTCTCCTTTCGTACATCGACGTCACCGTTTCTTGCTTAACCTTTGCCTACCTACGTAGAAACCAAGCGACTGCCTTTTGCCCGCATTCACATCTCCGGAACGACTACGACGTTGAGAGTCCATTTTAACGCGACCGTACTTATATATTACACTTTATAAGAAGGTAAACATGCGAAAGAAAATATAATGAATGAAACAAAAGAGAGAGAGAGAGAGAGAGCAGAGAAAAGAATATCGATCGTTCGACAATACGATGAAAATTAATTGTAATCAAGTAGGATTTTATTACCGATAGCAATCGTTTGATTTCATAGGAGAAAGAATTTAAAAAGAAAGAAAAAGAAGAATCAAAATTCATTGTATCCGATCGATAAGAAAATAATGAATAAAATCGTTCATAGAAACGTCGTGATACTAATCAATTTTCAAATTTAGAATGATTGTTTCGTTGTAAGCTTTTTAAAAAGGAGAAGAGAGAAAAGAAAAGGAAACAAAAGGGATTGATAAAAAATTTATTTCTAATGAGCCGTGAAATTGTCTGGCTACTATGTTACGCAGGAAAGAGACTTGGAGAAACAAGAAAGGAATATCTCGTTTTTACGAAACTTTTTGTTTGTTTCTTTCTTTCTTTTTTTTTTTTGTTTATTTTATTTCATATTAATACACAAGCGCGATTAATGTCCATTGCGGGATATTTTACAAATTATACTTTACTTTATGAACGTTTAAGCCAAGATACAATTGTAATATAAATAAAAACGAATGTATTGAATCGTACGACATAAGCCGATGATTGAGAAATACTCCGTTAGATTATTAGAAATTAATGGATCAATGAAATATTTATGATACTAATGTCACATTAATCAACGGTATAATTCAAACTACGAAAATGGATATCTCGATGATAAACATTATTTCACGACACTCGTTAATTATATAATATACGATTTATATATAAATATAAAATACGATTTAATAACAGTTTTATTACGTGATCCATCGATCAAATTCGTGATACGTACATATGTATATATATGACGTGGAAAGAAAAATACGTAACCAAGCGTCACAGCGTATAAACTTTTATTTCTCAGTTTGCCTTAATTACAAGAAAACTTACACGAAAGATTTTTAATGATAGTTATAACGCTAAATCCATCGATCAAACGATCGAAAAAAAAAAATAAAAACGTCGTAGCAATCACCTATGAAACTAATAATACATTTGATATGAATATAGCAATGATAAACTTTAATTACAAAAAAATATGAAATAGTTCGTTGATACAAGTTTATCAATTGGATCTATCGATCGCGTACGCCATCGTTGTTCTTTTTTTTTTCTTTTCGTTTTTTTTTCTTTCCTATTCTTTTTTTCTTTTTTTTTTTTTAGATCATTCTCACGTAAAAAACATAAAGTCAACGAAGAGAAAAATTTGTGAATTTGAGATTAATCTTGTCCCATGAGCTAGTAGATATCACGTTGGGGTTGAGTTTACTTTTTCTTAAAGAGAAAAAAGAAAAGGAGGTTTGACTTTGTGAGAATTTCAAAGAACCGAGGTGACGCCATATAATAAGGATTGAAAAAGGAGAGAAGAAGAGAGAAGTGGGAGATAGAAAAAGAGAGAGAGAGAGAGAGAGAAGGAAGAGTAAAAAAAAGATAAAGAAATTCTTTCGGAGACTTTGCTGTGCCTCGACTTCGAACGGTTTCCGCATTCGCGAGAGTGGTATCTCGTATACGGTACTGGACCGGTTTTGGACCATTTCGGGCTTTCGCAAAAGAGAGAGACAAAGAGATAGAAAAAGAAAGAGAGAGAGAGAGAAAGAGAGAGAAAGAAATATTACCTTCATTTTTCGTTACTACCTTCTTTCTTCTTAGCTACACGAAATTTCATGGAAAAACAGAGATTTTTATAAATATATATATATATATATATATATATATATATATGTATGTATGTATGTATGTATTAAATATATGATATAATAAATATAGATAATGAAAAATATCTTATATATATATGTACCAAAATTAAAATACTGTAAATTTATATGAATTGAATGAATTTTATCGAGAGATTTTGACAATTACATGTGTGGGTATATGTGTGTGTTTGTGTGTGTTAAAGATTAAGATACTATGAAATTATATAAATTATATGAATTATATAAATTTTATCGAGAGATTCTTCTTTTTCTTTTTCTTCTTCATTCTTTTTTCTTTTTTTTCTTCTTTTTTTTTCGACATAAGTATAATACATGCGAAAATGAATAATTCTAAAAGTTTTTGATAAATATTTCTATATATGTATATATTTGTTTTCTTTTTTATATATATCGTAATTATTAATTTAACATAACAATTTACGTTTTATCGTATTATCATCCCTTGGAAGTGGATATGGTTAGTTCATGGTGAACACATGAGAAATATTTCTTCTACGTTTCCTAAAATACGAGAGAAAGTTCTTGGAAATACGTTTGTAGAAATTAATCAGACTAGAAAAAAGAAAAAAAAAAAACACGACCAAGAAATAATCTAACATTCGTCCATTTTATCTAAAAAAATTTGGGATTCCTTTATCTTTAGATTAGATTTGATAGAATTTAGTGAAAGTCGTTGAATTATTAGTACAAATTAATTGGACAAGGAAAGAAAAAAGAAAAAGGTAAAAAAAAGGAAAAGAAAAGGAAAGAAGAAGGAAACGTCGCGCGAAATATTCGTCTGTTTCGTTTATATCGAAAATTTTTCACTTGCCTCTTTATTTTCGAAATTGGATTATATCAGAATTTAAAGAAAGTCTTTGAATATTCGATGCAACAAAAAAAAAAGAAAAAAAAAAGTAGGAATAATACGATATGATCGAATACTCGTTCGCATGATTATTCGAAATGATGAATCTACAAAATTATTCATTTTTTTTTTTCAATGTTTTTTTATTCTAATTTTTTTGTTACTTATTTCTACATTTGTTCATTTATTCGTTTATTTGTCTTTTTATTTTTTTTTTTTAACATAACCATTTCACTTTCGTTTTTAATTGTCGATCATGATCGTACGTAACTATACCGTTATCGATAATTTCACTGATCGACCGATCGAAACTGGGTATCGAGAAGAAGTAGGTCGATTCATGGTCGAAAACGAGGACACGCGTAGAGTCGCATGTTCCTTTTCTTTTTCTTCTGTCTCGTATCTTTTCCACTTGTACAATTAAAATGCATCGAAGCGATTAAACAAAAAAGAAAAAAAAGAAAAGAATGAAACGTAGGATATCATAAATCGTTTACTAATTAATAATTTTCGTGAACTAAACGAATGATCGATGAAATACGAATTTTATCATATTGTAAAGAAGACGATTGAAAAAAGGAACTTCATTTTTTCGTATCATACAATCCCATCATTGTAATTAAAATTACCAACGATAACAACAACGACAACAGTGTATATAAAAATCGTGTATCATTAGTAATCCCTATTACGATGGATTATACGATTGATCGAACTATTAAATATAAACACAAAATTTATTCTTACTATTTTATTTAATCGTTATTTAATCGTATCACGTCGATCAAAAAATTTTATTAATAATAAGAAACGTGAATGTCTCCTATCGTTAGAATATCATTTAAAAGTCTTCTACGACGATTTCGTTAATTGAGCGATATTACCACGAAAGAAAATAAATGTATCCTATTACAGTAACAACAAGGACGACAACAATGACAACAACAACTACAACAACAACAATAAGAATAATAATGAAAAATAAAATAATAAACAAGAGAAAAAAGAAATGATTCTACGTAACGATCGTGATTACAAGAGAAAGAGAAAGAGAAAGAGAAAAAGGGAGAAAGACAGACAGAGACAGAGAGACAGAGAGAGAGAGAGAGAGAGAGAGAGAAAAGAAAAAGAAAGAGAGAGAAAGGCAGTGTCCTGTCCACGTTCTCGCGAACGCGGAAGCTCAATCGCGTCGACGGAATCGTATATCCGATCGGCCGCGTTCGTTGGAGCGTATTAGACGAAGATAGATAGATAGATAGATAGATAGATAGAGAGAGGGAGAGAGAGAGGGAGAGGGAGAAAGAGAGAGAGAGAGATAAAGATAGAGAGAGATAAAGATAGAGAGAGAAAGAGAAAGAGAGAGAAAGTACGCGAGGGCGCACGCGTGCGCGTTCACTCGCGAGAGGGAGAGGGAGAGGGAGAGAGAGAGAGAGAGAGAGAGGCAAATGCAAAGTGGTAGAGAGGAGGGAGTAAGACGGGAGTAAACGAAAGAGTTGGAAGGAGTAGTAGTAACGGCTGTTGGGAGATAGACGCGGAACGGACTTGGTTGTGTAAAGAAAAGTGAAGTGTGAGAAAGATAGATAGATATATAGATGAATAGATAGATAGATAAAGGGAGAGAGAGAGAGAGAGCGTGAGAGTAAAATAGAGAGGGAGAGTGGAGCGAGCAAGAGAGAGAGAGAGAGAGAGAGAGAGAGAGAGGGAAAAAGGTGGTGGCTTACGTTGGACGTTACGGTGTGGTTAGTCGAGTGGTAGGAGGATTAGAGAGAAGTTCGAAGAGAGGGGTATAACGTGGTGGGAGGTGGGGGCGGGAAAAAGCTCCACGTACAGAAAGAGAGAGAGAGATGGAAAATAGATATAGATATAGATATAGATATACATATACGTATACATATAGATAAATATATGTATGTAATACAGAAAAAGAGAGAGAGAGAGAGTAAAAGTATCATCGGAGTAGTCACTCTTTCAGTATTTTGCCGGTGAACACGGTACGGTTAAAGATAATAGTACGTTCGTGTTTGTACATCCTCTCTCTCTCTCTCTCTCTCTCTCTCTCTCTCTCTATTATATCTACTACTATATTTTCATCTTTCTCTTTCCAACGATTGGAAAGAAAAAAGAAGAAAAAAGAGAAAGAGAAAGGGAAAAAGAGAGAGACAGAAAGTGAGAGAGAGAGAAAACAAGAGTGTGTGCGAGAGAGAGAGAGAGAGGGAGCGAAGGAGGAAGAGAGGGAGAATACGAGGACGTACAGGATAACGGCTCGCTCTTCATCCCCACCCTCAAGAAGTAGAAGAGGTGGTGAGGTTTTGTTCGCTTGTGTAGTCGGGAGTAATGCTTTGGTTCGACCAATGGGAGTTACGCTTCCGGCACTCTTTGCTCCAATCGTTGGTCGGCTTCGATGGATAGACGTCGACCAGCGGCGATTTTGACAGTCGCCACACGACGACGGCATCGCGCGCGCCTCTTATAAGCTCAACCTTTTCCTTATCTCTCTGTCTCTATCTGTTTATCTATCCGTCCATCCATCTCTCTCTCTCTCTCTCTCTCTCTCTCTCTCTCTCTCTCTCTCTCTCTCTCTCGCATTCATTCTTTTTCTTTACAAGATCAAATATATACGTATACAAACACGTATATGTATACGCGTGTATACACATATACGTGTATATTCTCAAATCACGTTCATATATTTATTATACCTCTCCCCTCTCTTCTCCTCTCCTTCTCCTTCTTTTTCCACTCGTCCTCCCACCACAGAGAAAACTAGAAAAAATTCTCGTCAACATTCGAGAATATCCTTATTCATCCTTCCTATAGACACTCCTTCTCCTTTCCTATTTATTTATTGGCTCTTGTCCTCTAGGAGAAACTCCTAGACAAAACGGATCGTAAGTTACCGGTAATCGCGAAAAAGGAAATCACACTTCCACCCTCACCACCCGTTACTACTACTACTATTACTTCTACTACACTACTATTACTACACTACTACTACTACTACTACTACTACTACTACTACTACTACTACTGCCAGCCAGAGAACTCCCCGCTCTCCTTTCCAGTTTGTCGACGACCGTCGAACCGAACGCGTCGCGGCATCGCGTCGGGGCATCGCGCCGGTCTCTTCTCTCTCTCTTCCGAGCGCCGAGAGAACTTCTCTCTCACTTTCGATCGGTGCTCCACTCGATCACGACGTATATTACTCGATCGCACGTATTACGGTTATATACTATCGAGATTATTCGTGAATCAAGATAATACGTACAACTATATATATATATATATACATACATATATATATATATATATACGTTCGTGTGTATATATATATATAATTTATATATATATATTTATATAGGTATGTATTGGTTTTGATAAAGATTCTCGAGGATTTTACGTATTACAAGGATTGTTTGTGTTGGAGAAATACTTAAATCGTTGAACTCTTTTTTATATATTTAACAACGAAAGAAATAAAAGGAAGAAAAAGGTGAAAGAAAAGGAAAAGGAAAAGAGCGAAAGAGAGAGAGAGAGAGAGAGAGAGGGAGAGAGAGAGAGAGAGAGAGACAGCGTGCGTGCGTGCGTGCGCGTGTGTGTGTACGCGCGATCAAAACGATCAGAGCGATCGCGCGCGCCTTCCATAGTGTCTGTCTCTCTGTGTGTATAGATCGAGAGCAATCGGAGGAAGTTCAAGGACGAAGACTCGGTAGTGTCTTTCAATCTAAAGCTCGCAAGTGTGTTTTTCATTTTCTCTCTCTCTCTCACATTCACACACACACATACATACATACAAATACACGCACACATACCTACACACGTATATACAAACATCACAATAAATACAGACAATTTGTCGTACTCGTATTACCGTCTCATAGACTCCGTGAATACAAAAACTCTGAAATAAAATAAAACGACAAGGGAAAAGTGTCTCGGAACTTATAGAAACAAAAAGTCGAGAGTTTCGAACGGACGCTCGTTAATAATATAAAAATTACGCGTTAATACATACGTGTATGTAATTTTTACGCGTTCGATATAGACATATGATAATTTTTGGTAAATAAATGTGCGAGTGAAATATAACGTGAATGACGAGCTGCGCTATGGAGTACCAACAATTGGCACCACCACCGGTACCAACAGGGGTGCTACATCAGACGCACCATCCTCAGGCGCAACATCAACCACCACCTCATCCACCCCATCCGCACATCGTTGTTGCTCCTGCGCATCAACAACAACAGCAACAACAACAGCAACAACAGCAGGGACAAAATCAGCAACAGCAACAATCCTTACCACCAACTACTCATGGTCATCAGGTTCATGGACCCTTACCACCGATTCACGACGACAGTACCAGCTCTCGTTGGACACAGTATCAACATTTATGGCGACAGCATCATGTCTATATGAACGGTAGGAAATTGGAACTACGGTGGATATTGATCGGCTTTATTAATGAATATTTAAAATCGTAACGGTTCTACCTTGTCCTTTCGTTTCGCAAAGGAGAAAAAAAAAAATAATAATAATAATAACAACATTAGTCACGAAGCTTCGTCTCTAAGTTTCCAAGAAGTTTATCGTAAAAGTAACTAAAGTTCTTAATGTTTTTATTTTATTTTATTTTTTTCCTACACGATCGGAGAACATGACGAATATTTAAAAGGATTTAATAAAGAACGAAAAAAAAAGGAGAAGTAAACAATTCGTCTACCTTCTTGAGATAATTTCGTTTTAAAAATTATTTTCCTTATTGTAAACGATGACGATATGTGTGTGTGTGTGTATATGTGCATATATATATATATATATATATATATATATATATATATACATACATGTATGTTAGTTCATCGAAATTATTGCTCTCTCGAAATAGTACAAAATATTTATGAGCTGTCACGATCGATAATAGTTACCATTATCAACTTAAAAGAGTAATAACTCTCTTGGATAGATAAAAATAGATACCAAAGAAAATGATAAAGAAAAAAAAGACGGAGATAACACAACAAAAAAAAAGAAAAAAAAACCGAGAGAGAGAGAGAGAGAGAGAGAGAGAGAGAGAGAGAGAGAGAGAGAGAGAGAGAGAGAGAGAGAAAGTAGAAAAAGAAAAATAGAAACAAAAAAAAAAGAAAAAAAATAAAAAGAAAACGAAAAAGAGTTATATACTTAAAGAGATAAGTTTGATTCGCTACTAGAAACGCCCACCTGTTGCTCGTCAACGGTGTCTGCCTACTTACAGCTTATAACTACTGTATATTCCCTTATTTATACTTATTCCTTTATCTCACATATATGTGTGTGTATGTGTGTAAGTAAGTAAGTAAGTAAGTAAGTATATAAGAATATATGTAATCGTTCGATTTATCTATTATTATTACAACCGATCGTATTCGAAATTAGATCGACAGATCATTTCTTTATCAATTTTAATTTTTTTTTATATCTTGTTGATCATATGACGAATGAATCATTCGCTTTTAAACGTGTGAATTCTTCTATTCACCTATCCTAGTTTACGCCGGAATCGACTCAAGGCTAGTTGTAATTTGCATCCTCCCACGTTTCTCTTGTTCACTATGGTATCTCCGTATCTCTCTCTCTCTCTCTCTCTCTCTCTCTCTCTCTCTCTCTCTCTCTCTCTCTCTCTCTCTCTCTCTCTCTCTCTCACACACACTGTCTCTATCGTTTCATCTTCTTTCTCAAAAGAAATACGTTCGACAATGAAACTTATAATACAAAAAATTATACGTATTTTTCGTTATTGTTATTATTATTATTATTATTATTATTATTATTATTATTGTTACTATTATTTTTACAACAGGATTCTTTTTTATTATTATTTCTATTTTATTATCATTTCTATTTTTAACAAAATATATATAATATATATACGTATGTATGTATACACACACACATGTATGAATACGCACATACGCGTTATTATATACGTGTGCATACAAACTGCATGTATGCTCAAACAGATCTGTATGCATCTATATCCGTATACTTGTGTTATATAATTTTTGTTTTGTTTTATTTTTCTTTTTCTTCTTTTGTTTTAGTTTATTTCCAGCTTTTTTTTTTTTTTTTCTTTTTTTACGAATAAATCGACCCATTCACGATGAAATAAACTTTGGCGAATAAATTTTCTATTAACGTCTAATAATTTGATTTCCATATAAAACATATATATTTACAATATTTGCAACGATACAAAGTAAATACATATTATATGTAAAATATTATACTGATATAAAACAACTACAATTATATCATACGTATGTATAAAATTTTATATTTTTTATATATAAACAATAACTCAATCTTACACACACACACACACACACATATATATAAATTGTATCAATGTTTTTAAAAGAAACGATCTATAAATCATTGAAAATTAATATCGACTAAACTTTGGATCAAATATTTATTGATATAAAATTCTATCATATATTCTAACAGATCGGATCAGTATTCTAAAAATAGTTTCTAACACTTCAATGTATTCTAATGATTCAGATAGACAACAATAAGGGGTAGGTCACATTCGTACCATCGGGACCACAATAGAAGAGGGCTGGGCAGTTAAAGCCTCTCCTCGTCCTGAACACACGACAGACATAATTATATCTCACGTATAGTAGTATTGTAACGTCAACGCGACTCTAACTATCATCTCTTCTTGTTCGTATCGTTGATTCTAACACGAAAATAGGCTTGCTTGCTTTCTCTCTCTCTCTCTCTCCCTCCCTCTCTCTCTCTCTCTCTCACTCATTCACTCTCTCTCTCTCTCTCTCTCTCTCCATGTATCTATCTATCTATCTATCTATCTATCTATCTATCTCTCTTTTTGTCTCTTTAGCTTATTCGTTCGGAGGAAAAGCTTGTTACCAGGTCGACGTGGAAGAATCACGTGTCGTTTGTCTCGAGGACGTAATAATACACGTGGCTCTTGAACGTTGTAATGTTAAATCGCTTAATTTTTTTCTCCTGTTTTATATATATGTATATATATATAAATGTGTATATATATATAAATTATTAGATAATTTGATGAAAATACTCGAAAAAATTTAATGTCATATATTATACAATGATAAGTAGGTCGACATTGGATTCATTGGAATAAGAGAAAGAGAGAGAGAGAGAGATAGATAGATAGATAGATAGATAGATAGATACATGGAGAGAGAGAGAGAGAGAGTGAAAGAACCGTATTATACAAGATGATTTTTTTATTAATAAATTATTATACGTAGAGATTTGTATTCGAAAAAATTATAATTAAGTCTCTTATCATTACTAACAATAATATCTGCAAGAGCTCGTAACGAAAATTCGAACGTTCAATATCTTCTTAAAATTTACATTTATTTTATACTAGAAAAATATTGGATTGGAATTTCTTTTCTTTCTTTTTTGTTATACTTTAAGATAATAATTAATCATCGTGTGTAAATAAGCAGTATATATGTATGTATATACGTGTGTGTGTGTGTGTGTGTGTAAGACAGGCAAGCATTATTATAAATATTAATTGAAAAAGATTATACCTTGGATCTATGGAGTCTGAGAAAATATGTAGAGGGTAAAAATTAACATGTGTTTCTCTAGAGAAAGTTAGTAGAACCCTGTAGCTAAGGACTTGACTCTTGAGTCGACGACCTTGTAGTTATTGAAGAGCGCATCTTTGAATAACAATTAGAGTCGCGAGTTAAGCGACGACCTATGATCTTGTGCGACGGAGATATCGTTCGCGACCTTGACGAAGTACTACGAATACTCGACATTTCTCTCTTTCTCTCTCTCTCTCTCTCTCTCTCTCTCTCTTTCTCTATCTATCTACGAATGAAATAATGACGATGATACATACATACATACATATATACATTATATACGTACATTTCTATTGAGAAAAAAGAAAAGAAGAAAATTGAATTATACAAAATTTCTTGAAAAATAATTAGATTAAACAAAGTCGAGAACATTTCGATCGTTTCGTTCGAATAAAAAAAAAAAAAAAAAAAATAATAATAATAATAATAATAATCGTCAAAAAATTAATTTGATATTTCAGTTCTTTTTTTTCTGTTAAATCTTTTCATTTTTATCTAAAGAAATATTGAATATACTTATAGACGCCACACACACATACACATATGCGTAAATATATATATATATATATACATATGTTTAAATGACGTGTTTCATTCAAAGATTTTTTAATGTTCGTCCGCACTTAAAGTCGTTCTCGATCAAACGATCCATTAATTATCAATAATAAACTACGCTCGCGTAGATTACTTACGTGTCTCGTACGTTCGTCATGTCGCAACGCGTTAACATTTCCCGAAGACCGTGGCACAGTGACCGTAACTCGACCTTCCGAAGGCCGTTCCTTAATCCGTAGTCTAAACGAAGCCATAAAAAGGGCGAATGTTCTTCCTCTCTCTCTCTCTCTCTCTGCTGTTTTTCTCCTTCTCTTTCTTTCTTCTTACTTTTCTTTTTTTCTTTTTATCTCGATCGAGTTCATCGCTAGTGACAAATTAAGATCGAATTAGAATGAACTGTTTGCGTCACGCTTATTATTCTATTGTTGTTCTTGTTGTTGTTGTTGTTGTTGTTGATCGAAATTGCTAAGTACTAATAATAAATGGAATAAAATTATTTCATTTGTCGTAAAGAACGAACGAACGTCGGAATAATTTTATTAACTTGTTTTCCAACTACTCATTATTCGCGATAACAATGTATTTCGAAAGATCGAACGAAGAATGTCGAATATTAGTAGAACAATTACGAACGGATATAGTCGTATGATTTTTAATCGCGTGAAAGAAAAAGAAATCCTAATCGCTGGTACACGCATACGAACAAGCACACATTTATATATGAAACATTGATTATAATACCGAGCATTGTTCCATACGAAGTTTTTATATTCTTTTATCGACAAAATCTTTTTATATTCTAATACAGAGATATAGAAATCTTGAACGATTAATAAAAACAAAAGAAAGTGATTTGAAAAGATAATTTGATTTGTAAAAAAAAAAAAAAAATACAAAAAAAAAGAAATTGAAAAGAAAAGAGAAAAGAGAGAGGGTAAAGGAGGAGAAAAGGAAGAAGGACAAAAAAGACAAAGTAGAAACGAATAATAAAAAAAAAGAAGAAAAAAAAGAAGAAAAAAAAGAAAAGAAAAAAGAGAGAACAAAGATTGAAAAAAAATAAAAATAACCATTAAAATCGTTATCTACACCAGCCGTGTTATATTTCGTGTGTATAATATGTAGGTGCTTATGTGCGTAATTCGAAAAATGAAAAATGTCGAGGTTTATCCAAGAATATGTTAAAACTCTCTCTCTCTCTCTCTCTCTCTCTCTGCAAATAGACAGACAATTGGACAGAAAGACAGAGAAAGAGAGAGAAGGAACATATATACGCATTAAAAAGTGCAAATTGCACGCGCTCATCCACGTGCGTCGGCATTTGCCGTAGTCGTGCAATCGTTCTCGGAGACTCACCGATAATAACGAAAGGAGGGTGGGGAGGTAACGGTAGGGATGGTACGACGAGAGGGAGGGTGGGACGAAGAAGGGGAAATGTATTATATATGGTGGGGAGAAGCCGATTCGGAAAATCCGATTGCACTCGTCCGTGCCTATATCGATTATTATCGTACAAGACGCCTTGAAATACTATTATCGACTGTCTCGTATGATTTTCAATGTCTCTTCTGAGTTTCCCTTTCTTTCTTTTTTTTTTTTCTTCTTTTCTTTCGTATCTTTTTTTTCTTTTTTCTTGTTTTTTTTGTTTTCTCTTTCTCGTTACATTTTATTATTGTTTTTGTACGCTTTCGTTAGCGTCGAATTTATTGCATCGAATTATTTGGATAATTGATTATATATATTTTTTTTTGTCTTCTTTGGTCTTTCGTTTGTATTTTTGTTTGTTTGTTTGTTTGTTTTTCTTTTTTCTTTTTGTTGCACTCGATTTTATTTCGCCGACTTTGTTGCAATCGATCAGGTGGATAAGTTTTTCTTTTACTTCCTTTTTTTTTAATACAGTTTTATATATTTCATTCATATACGAAACGATGAGAATTTGTTTAAATTGTATTTATTATTGTTGTTGTTGTTATTATTATTTTTATTTTTATTATTCGATGGTTATGTTGATAAACGTCTAGATTTTTGATTTGATGTTTCTACAAGCAAGAGATATTAATACTCAACACGTTATCGATGAAGCTCGATAGATCGTTGAAAAGAAAAAGAAAGAAAAAGAAAAATCTATCGGTCGCATTAGAAAATTCTTTTTCCCTCATTTTTCTCACTTATCTCTTTCTCAAGGAATGTTCCACTTAGTACAGTTTTAATAGAATAAAAAAAGAAAAAGAAAAAAAAAAATCTGGATAAATACTCGTTCAAGAATCCATGTTAACGACGATGTTAATAATGAAAAAAAAAAAAAATCTTGAATAATCGATCGATGTAATATCGTTATTTACATTTCAATCATTTCGAGATTCTATATAATCATAATCAATATAAAAATCATCGTATACGTGGGATAACATTAAAAATTAATTGTATCGATCATTTAAAATTCATATTGATTTTATATTTCGTTCGTTTTTTTTTTTTTTTTTTTTTCATTAATCATTTTTCCATTAATCATTTAATCATTTTTTCCGCGTATGTATTAATGATCTATCCGGTGGATAAGAAATTAATAATATGCAATTAAATGGGCGTAAATGTATTAATTACGAAATATTGCGAGATCGTAAATCTCACTTTGAAGAAAAATTCTGGTCGATCTTTGAAAGTACTACTTATAAATATATGTGAGGATGGCGTGTGTATGTGTAAAATATTTCTTAAAACGATTAATTATATATTTCGATATTAATTATCGATCATTTTACTCTTCCCTTAAAATATTACTTTTAAACTTCGTACTTTTGACTTTATAATACGAATCACTCGATATATTATATAAGAATGAAACATTAAATTAATTATTAAAGAGTGAAAGTCGACGTACACGAGACGTAGGATGAAAAAAATGCGATCTTTTTTCTTGTTTCTTTTTTTTTGTCTTTGTTTCTTCCTAATAATTTATTTATTTATTAATTTTGTTTTCTGTTTCTTTGTTTTTTTTTTTTTTAATCCAATTAAAATTTCTCTTTTTATCTTTCAGGTAAGCTATATCCCCCCTCCTCTTCCGGATAATATCCCCGTATAAGCTCGTAGAAGCATAATAATACTTTGGAATATGTAAGTAAATATCTTATTTTATTTTTTTTTCCTTTTTTTAATTTTCTACTTTACTTACTTATTTATTTATTTATTTATTTATTTATTTATTTATTTATTTATTTATTCATTCATTCATACAATTCTTATCGCAATATTGCGATTATACTTTATAAATTTAAATGCACAATTCACAAACATACTCGCTCACTCACGCACACACATACACGTCGTAGATTTTATATCGTATGTATCGACGTAAACAAATATCGAAAATTCGAAAGAAAATGAAATTACGAAATAATTATGACATTTTTGGCGGGTAATCGATGATATTAAGAAAACATTTATCTCTCTCTTTCTCTCTCTCTCTCTCTCTCTCTCTCTCTTTTATTGCGAACGTTAACGTCAATAAATCCTGACATAAATAGACATATGTGTTATCGAACGACCCGACGGGGTATGATAACGAGTGTTCTTCTTTCAGACCTCTTTTGATAAACTTTCCTTTCTCTCTCTCTCTCTCTCTCTCTCTCTCTCCTTTGACTTCTTAATTCAAGAAGTAATCACGAAAGAGAAAAATTGAAGGAGAAAATGTTGACTTCAAAAAAAAAGAAAAAAAAAAGAGAAAAAGAAAGAGAGAAAGAAAAAATGTGTTTGGAATTATAATTAAAAAAAGGTCAACTTTGAAAGAGTCAATCAAAAATATTTATTTTATAAATATAAATTAACATGCGATATAAAGATTAACATGCATTTATATATATATATATATATATATATATATATATATATATAATGATTAGAAATATATAAAACGCGATTAATAATTAAAAATAAATTAATAAAATAATCAATCGTATGTTACGTTTTAGAATAAACGAAAGATTCGATATAAAAATTCATCGTGCATTTTTACAAAGCTAGTAATTGGAAATAAAGTAATATCGAAAATTAAACGTTCGAATGATATTGCTCGGTGAAGAAAAAGAGAAAAAGATAAGAAAGAAAATTTTTGTTTTTATTTTTATGTTATATATATATATATATATATATATATATATATATATATAAAGAATTGATTTTCGTATCTTGTAAAACAAAAATTTTTGTTTATTATTATTTGGTGTATATTATATACCAATGATACCAATATATACCAATTAATTGGTGTATATATATATATATATATATATATATATCAATTAAAGATTAAATAATATATATACCAATTAAAGATTAAAAGTATAGAAATTGTATAAATGAAAATAATAAGATAATCGATCGAACATTTTGATTTTTGATGAATTAAAAATATAAGTTCGATAAAAGAAAAAGAAAATGAAACAAAGAAAAAGAAATGACGATTCACCTGTATACACAATAGGTAAAAAATAATGCGAGATAAATGAGAGTAAGAGAAAGAAAGAAAGAAAGAAAGAAAGAAAGAAAGAAAGAAAAAGAGAGATAGAGAGAGAAAGAAAGAGGAAGAAACGTTTCAAAAGGAGGGTTTTCAATCGGGTTGCGATTAAAATAGTTCACTGGAACGAAGAAGAAAGTGGCTGGGTCATGACGTACGTATGTATGTACATACGTAGACATACATACCTATAGAAACAAATAGACGGACAAACAGTTATACATATACAGAGCCGTAGACATATATACACAGACGAATGTATAGATAAATGCCTACGTATATCGTACACGTGCGATACGGAGTACTGAGTTTGAAATCGCGATGAAACACGCAAGAGTCTCGTTCGGTGTTTGCGATTGGCGTTTTCACTTTCGAGTCTACGATACAGGGGATAGTATAGAGAATTAAGGGGGAGTTGCGGAAGGAGATTGAGAATATATGTGTATATGTGTGTGTGTGTGTGTATAGTACGCATTATGCATATATATATATATATATATATGTATATATATGTGTGTATGTATGTATGTATAAGTGTGTACAGTTAAAGGGAAAGAATGAAAAATATAAATAAATAGAAAAAGAAAAATTATAGATACATCATATATACATGTATACATACATATTTATATATACATATATGTATATATGTATGTACGAATGTGTTTGTAGAGTTAAAGGGAAAAAATGAAGAAATATAAATAAATAAAAAAAGAAAAAGAAGAAGAAAGGAATAAAGGTTAGAAAGATAGAGATAGTATATAGTAAATAGTATAGTATACTATAGAAAGAAAAAAGAAAAAGTGCAACAACGAGTTTGCACGCTCGCGATAATCGACGTCATCGCGGTTCGAGGAGCAACTGAATTGCACCTGTCTGCGTTTGCGCATGCCAGCTCGCGCATTACAATCGTTCTCTCTTCGTCTAGATTTCTGCGTTCCCGGCACACGCTTTCCTTTATGCTTAATCGGGAAGTATAATTGGAAATTATACACCGACCGCACACCGAATCCGCTTCCTTCTTCCGACATATTTTTTCTTTTCTTTTCTTTTCTTTTCTTTTCTCTCCTTTTTCTTCTTCTGCTTCTTTTTATTTCTTTTTTTCGTACGTAATCTTATTATCTTTTTAAAACAGAGAGAGAGAGAGAGAGAGAGAGAGAGAGAGAGAGAGAGAGAGAGTGAGGGAGAGAGGGAGAGAGAGAGAGAGAAAGAACGAAGTTGAGAGAAAAAAAATTACGAATTTATTTATTTATTTGTTTGTTTGTTTTCTCTATTTTTCGTTGTGAAAATTTTTTAATGATAGTAAAAGAAACGAATTCGTTCGATTGTTAGAATCCGCGTTAGTAAGCTTATGAAATAAATTGTAAAAATAATTTTCAACATTATTATATTTTTCTTTTTCTTTTTTCTTCTTTTTTCTCTTATGCAAATTTCTGAGAAATGATATCTAGAGAAAAAGGAAATGAGGAGAGAAGGAAAGAGATGTTAGAACGAATTTTATGGGATGGATAAAAAGTTTTTATTCGCGATTTCTAATAAGATCTTTTCCGGCAATTAATTAAAGAAGAAAAATGTCGCGTTGGAAGAAAAACAAAAAGATATTCTGTCATTCGACGTTTTCATTACATTTTATATATATATATATATATATATATATATATATATATATGAGGAAACTCTATATAATTTTTTATTTCAAGACGTAGAAGGAAGTATTGTAAGATGGAAAGTGTTACGCTTCCCGGTTCAACAGAGTAATGACGCTTGTGAAAGAAAGAAAGAAAAAAGAAAAAGATCGTTAATACACGTTCGAGATATACACGATTTTACATTGATCTATAACGTCACGAAATACATATCTAATGTTTCTAATAGATTAGATATCGTTATTTCATTTGTTGACATTTTCTTAAATACACACAAATATATCGTTAGAATTTGTATTAATTTATTCCAAATGAAGTTATGCAATATACGTATATCAAACATCGATTAATCTTCTCCAAAATTTTTCATATAAATTATTTTTGATCTAGATCGTAAAAACTTTCTTCGATAAACTCGTAGTTTTCACAATTTGATAAAAAAGAAAAGATACTTTAAAAAAGATAATTAAAAAAAAAAAAAAGAAGAAGAAGAAGAAATATTCGGAAATATTTTCGATCGATTCTACATTTCAAATATCAAATTCCTTATGTATAATAAAAATGATATATTCGTAGTCTTATAAAATTTCTTATAAAAATGAGAAACCTGAGAGTGATCGTGCGTTTTGTGATCAACTTTCACCGAACGATGACTATGATCTAAAACTACACAACAAATTTCTAACAAGATGGATTACGTACTATACCATTCTCTCTCTCTCTCTCTCTCTCTTTTTTCTTTTTTCTCTTTTCGTTCTAATTTTTCCTTGACGCAAAACAAAGAAAAAAGAAAGAAAGCTGGCACAAAATTTTGTAACTCACAGTTCGGATTAGAACAATTTTTATGAAAGAGGAATAGAAATATCGATATATTTTGAGCATAATCGATGCGAGGAAAAATAAAAAATAAAAAAAAAAGAAGAGAAAAAGAAAAAAGAAAAAAATTATTTCTGTTAAGAAAAATGTTGATATTACGTAGGATCGATCGTTTTCCGGCTCGTCCCTTTCTGGATCGTAAACACGCGTAAGATCTTTTTCTTTTTTGTATTCTTTTTTTTTTCTTTTTCTTTTTTTTATTCTATTGACACTCTGGTAAAACCGGTTAGACGATTCCATACTACGTAGATATTGAAGTTTCACCTCCACAAGCTGATTTTTCCGCTATCTTTGCTCCTTTTTTTACTTTTATTTTTTTTCTCTCCTTTTTTCTTTTTTCGCTTCTACTTCGTCCTGTCCGGTTCGAGAAACTCTGAAAAAAAAAAGAACGAAACTAATTCTTTTTCGATTAAATATTATTCTTCGAGATTTCTATCGATTGGAAAACTTGATGTTCGATTTAAAAAAATTCGTCGAGCGACAAAAAATAAATTAATGTTTCTATCGAATATATATATAAATATAAAAAAATATATATTTAAAATAAATGAGCAATTTTTCGGGGATTTCAAATAGCTATTATTCGATTAGAATAAAAGAATCAATGAATGACCAAAAAAAGAAAAAGAAAGAAACGAAACGAAACTGATATTACTATGAACTATAATTTTTTTCATTTCGAAAGTAAAAAAAAAAAAAAAACTTTCGTGATTTCGATTAGTGTCCTGTTATAGTATTTTTACACGATCATGTTAGATCCGATAGTTCTTATTATATCTTTCTAAAAATAATAAAGGAAGAATGAAAAAGAAATAGATTAAGTAATAACTATGTGTCTAACGTACAAACTAAGCGTATGTAAATAAATGTATACTATGTTTCTATGTCTATGAGAAAGAGAGAGAGAGAGAGAGAGAGAGAGAATGATAAAAGAACGAGGTAAGGCGGTATTTGATTTCATTAGCGTAGTTTCTACGATCGATAGGATAAAAATATTGAACCTGCTCGTAAGAACTAGTCCGTCGATAGAGATAGGTAATAATATCCTCACGTAATAAATCAATCCAACAGTCCGATCGATAGATCCGATTTTATTATCGAAGGATTTCCAGAAAACGCTATGAATTTTTCCCTTTGGCTTTTTAGATCTCTCGTCTTTTTTTCTTTATTTTATTTTGTTTACTTATTTATTTATTTATTTATTTATTTATTATTTTTTTTTGATTAATTAAAAACGTTTCGTATACCTCTTTCTTTTTTTCTTATTTTCATTTTTTTTCTTATTTTTTAATTTTTTTAATTTTAAACGAAGAGATTGTCGAGATTTGTATGTATTTCCTTTTGTATTTTTTCTTTGTTTCTCTTTGTCTTAAATTAGTTCAATCAATAAATGAAGAAGAATGAAAAATAAAATAAAACAAAAAAGAAGAGATAGATTTCTCTTAGAAAAATCGAACGTCTTTCTTAAAACCGTGATTAAATTGCGAAATATCGCTTTCACGATGTATGTACATACATAGATTCATAAAGAGAGAGAGAGAGAGAGAGAGAGAGATACATATATACATGGACAGATACATATACATACGTATACACTCCGTAAATAGTCTTGGCGCCTTGCTCGTCATTAACCGTAATGACTTTGCGTTTATTCGTAACGTCTTCAGAACTATTTCCACAACGGAATTTTTATTCTTTTCCTCGCGTGGGATCACGAGGATCTATCGATCACAAATACTTCGGTACAGATAATTATTCTTATCATATCGGACGGATAATAATAATTAATAACGACGAATGTCTATGCATGAAAATTATATGTGCAATTGTAATTACATATGAATTAAATTATTATTTATATATATATATATATATATATATATATATATATGTATGTATATATACGAATATCTACGCGTAAAAATGATGTCTAATTACACATATAAATAAAATTATTATTTATAATTACATATAATTAATTTTTACAACGCATAGAATATGAAAAAAGAAGAAAACAAGAATAGAATAAACCGCATTAAAAAATCATATTAATTAGACAAATCGATGATGTATTTAACACTCGGACAACTCGAACGTTTAGGGCGTGTCTCGTTTAAAAAGAAAAAAGAGAAAAAAAAAGAGGAAAAAAAAACTTTCGAGATCGGAGATACGAAAGACCCTTACGCGTTAACCTAAATTCGAGATCTTACAAGGTAAATTTCTCTTTCATGCGATATACGAAAGTGATGAGAAAAGAAAGACGGAGATATACAAAAAAAAAAAAAAGAGAAAGAAAGAGAAAGAATGTGTGCGTTAACGAAAGAGAAGAAAAAATATGAAACACCATATACACACGTGTTTATATTTTTATCATATATGTATATATATATACTCATATATTTATATTACACATATATATATACGCATATATGTGTATTGGTGTTCTCAGAACCATACAAATTCATTCCAGCGTCCTCGTTATTTCGGTGAAAGTGAAAGTCACGTGGCACGCGACTTCCTAGTTCTGCATATATAATACATACGTATGTACATACATACGTACATACATATACATGTAAATATAAATGCATATTATTATAGATATTTACGTTTAATAAGAGCAATATGACTTTTTCGATACGTATCTAACGATTTACTTTCGACATATGTTTACAAGAGTCGTATACATTTAGACAACTTTTCAAGGTTAATCCAAACG
The DNA here is from genome assembly GCF_905475345.1 of Vespula vulgaris. Lineage (NCBI taxonomy): Eukaryota > Metazoa > Arthropoda > Insecta > Hymenoptera > Vespidae > Vespula > Vespula vulgaris. The sequence goes on along the minus strand of NC_066593.1, from coordinate 1,906,972 downwards.
TGATAGATATAAATACGTGCGTATATATGTATATATATTTTTATTTATTTATTTGGAAAGGTAAATTTATATATCTCACGTTCTTTCCTATTAAGATCACATTCGATCACGATCCATCGTTGGAATAGGTAGAAAATTGTTTTCGTAGATGTCTGTGGAGAAAGTATTCGTCCCGTTTGATTTATAACTTTAATTAAATTAGACTTTATGTAGATACATAATTAATTTCGTCTGTTCACGTCGTGATCATTAACATTAATGGAAAGCGAATCGTCTTCTATCTATCTCTATTTCTCTCTCTCTCTCTCTCTCTGTCTCTCTTTTTCAAGGAAATTCCAAATTTATGATAAATACGTATTTCGTGAAATTTTTTCAAATATATATGCATACCTACACACACACACACACACACATTCTCGTTAACCTACTTTACATAATCAACAACAACAATTATAGAAAAAGGAAGAAAAGAGAAGAAAGAATAAAAAAGAAAAAAAAAGAATCGAAAGAAATTTCGTTGAAAAAAAAATCATCTATAGTATTGACACTTCGATCGATATTTATTTCGTTTATAAGGATCTATTTATCAAACGACCTTGAATTGTTAATATTCGATCTTGATTTTTCTCTTGAGTTGAAATAATCGAGAAATCAATTAATGATAAGAAATCAATTCTATATGTTTGCGATAAAAATTCGATTATTATTATTATAATAACAATTAATCGATTTTAAATAATTTATCTAGTGATAGAACTATTGATATTTTATTAGAAATATTTAATAGGTTTACTTCAAATATTTAATTAACAAAGATTGAAGATTTTGTTTAAAGATATTGAGCTCGATCTTACCAGTCTTACATCCCCTTGCAACTCACCCTTACACCCTTTTCAATTCACCCTTACTTCTTCGATTTAATAGCAGCCAATAAGAAAGATACGTGTTATAAAATCTACAGACACAAGGAAAAAAGAAAAATTTAACAACCGGTATACGCGAACGTATACACTAACACACACGCACGCACGTACGTATATATATCGTGTCAATAGAAAAAAGAAAAAAAATAAAAAAGGGTACTTCCTTGTCGCATGTGGTCGAAGTCTAACGATAGGCGACTTCCTACATTACGCCAGGATCCAGTTTCAATTCCTCCTTCCTGCTGCTCCATATCATTTTCGAAAGTTTGTGTCTAGGAAACCGAAGGAAAGCGATTAGATTCGTTTGCTACGATTTTTTAATTTTTTTCTCTTTCTCTCCTTGTTCCTTTTCTTCTTCTCCTTTTTCTTCCTTTTCGAAATTGCTTTTATCGTGTAAAATTATTTTATAGGTAGTATATCTTTCATCTGATCAATACAATTCTTTAAAATCATACTAATCATACTAATGTATATGTATGTGTAATATATATATATATATATACAGAATGAAAAGTATATATAAATCGATACGTTATTTATAGTGTGCTATTTATAAAATCAGTATGATTTCATATAATATATATATATATATAAACTTTGTATAATTATTCGATTGATTTATTTATTCTACAAATTCTATGAACATTCGAATCTTTTTACTCGAATTCTCTTTCTTTCAAATTTTTTTTACAAGAACGAAATCGATAAATCGAAATATCATAATTGAGACGAATCTTCATTATTTATTATTTAAAAATAAAATTACATCTAAGTTAATAAAGTAATAATATGTTTGATCGAGACAGAGAAACTCTTAGCTAGCATAGTAACAAATTACGAGGCATTGATTAAGGAACGAATTAGAAAACGAAAAAAAAAGAAAAAAGAAAGAAGGAGAGAGAGAGAGAGAGAGAGAGAGACACACAGAGAGAGAAAAAGAAAGTGAAAGAAACCGGTAATGGTAATAATGATTCCATTAGATGTTTGATTAGTTTTCTTCGATTCAAACTATTCAGAAATTTTGTTAAAAATGTGTTAATTTTCATAATACATTACTTCATTATACAAATTATTCCGACAAATTTTTTTTTCTCAAATTAATTCTTCATCCCATTTAATCGAATTTTATTAGTATTTAATTTTCTTTTTTTTTTTTTTTAACAACTATTTTACTTTTAACTTTTTAACTGTTTAACTCTTCATCGATATTCTAAAAAACAAACTTTATATTTCTAATCAACGATTACAATACCATTTTTATTATCATTATTATCATCATTATTATTATTATTATTATATAATACAATTGTAACTTAAAACGATAATATCAGCGTGTCCATTAGTCTTATTTAATTAAGAATATTTTCCAAATTTCATACCTCTTTTCTTCTCTTTTCTACTTATTATCTACCTATTATCTACGACGTTAATAATAAAATAAATATTAGTGCGAATAATAATATAAGATGGATTAGAATAAACAAAATAAAGATAGAAAAAGTGGTAGACAATGACGTTTATGGTAACTTATTTACCATAGTAAGTATCTAGCTAACTCGTAAGGAGAGACACGCGCAACATACCAAAAGAGAGAGACAGAGAGAGAGAGAGAGAGAGAGAGAGAGAGAAAGAAAGAAACAGAGAAAGAGAAAGAGAAAGAGAAAGAGAAAGAGAAAGAGAAAGAGAAAAAGAGACAGAGACAGAGACAGAGAGAAGGCCGACACGTAAAACTGACATTTCGATGGCCTCCTTTCTCCGTGGAGAAGCACGTGGGCTCGCACTTTTCGGACAGACTGACGTGAAAGTCGCCATTAGAACGGGACGCGTCTTGCCCACATATATACACACACACACACATATATATATATATATAAATACAGACATAGATATATACACGTACGCAGATATATACTACAGAAGAATATTAAGCGATCCTCTCGTTATTTATTTTGTTTCTTTCGGATTTTTCTTTTTTTTTTTTGTTCTTATCAAAATGATTTTTATACGGGTCGTTTCTAGAAAGAAAAAAAGAAAGAAAGAAGGAAGGGAACCACGCGCACGGAGAATGAAAATTACACGACAAAAATTACGAGACGAAAGACGGGCGCTCGTATCTATTGAAATACTAAATTCAAATCTAATCTCATTCAAGGTTCATATAATGGATAGTGATATAGGTCGGGTTGAAAAGTAAAGCCAATCGATAGATTGTAAGAGAAAGAGAAATAAGAAGTTACTTTGAAATCGTTTCTTTTTCTTTTTTTTTTTTTTTTTTTTGAGACTCTTTTTTGATTAATATTTTTCTTCTTTTCTTTTTTAATTCGTGTAAATTCGAGTTTTTTTTTTAAATCGTCTCTAAGAAGACAAGTTGCAAGAGGACGTTCAAGAAATTTTGATGCGATCTTTGTTAAAAATTATTTTACATGAATATATATATAATAAAAATTTCTATCGAATAATTTTTTCTTATAATCAACTTATATTGTTAATATTATTATAAGGATCGTTAAACTACTTGATGCAATAATGAAATTACAAAAATTAAACGGTACGATGAAATAAAGTTCTAAGTATATATAAGTATTGCAGGTATTCAACTTTTAATATAATATATATAATATAAATAATATATATGTATATATATGTGTGTGTGTGTGTGTGTATATATATGTACGATTATAATTGAGATCGAGTAGATAGAAAATTTACATAATTCGATCGTGTACTCGTTTTATCGTAATTAACGTTCCGATATTTTTCTTTTTTCTCTTCTCACCCTCAACCTCATCCCTCCCCTCATCCCTATCCCCTCGTTCCGTACTTCCCAATTTCGTCGATAAAATAGGAAGAAGAAGAGGAAGAAGAAGAAGAAAATGAAAAAAGTAAAAGAAAAAAGTAAAAGAAAAAAGAAACGTTGGACACTTTAAGACCGGCCTCCTACCTGTTATCGATATAACTCTTATCGCGTCGAAGGTTATTCAATTATCCCCCCCCAAAAGAAAAAAAGAAAAAACGAAAAAGAATGAGAAAAAAAAAGGAGAGGAACACGTTTGATATTTTATTTCTCGCTTTCGTGATTTTTCGTTTTATTATTATTATTATTATTATTATTATTATTATTATTATTATTATTATTATCATCATCATCATTATTATTATCTTCTTTCCTTTTTCTTTATTTTTCATCATTTCATTTTACGGAAAAAAGAAGAGACGATGAAAAGGATCGTAGAAGAAAAAAAATAAAAAAAGAAAAGAAAAAAAGAAAAAAAAAGAAAAGAAAAGAAAGCGAAGGCGTCGATGACGGATATAATTGGCGTGTCTTCTTGATTATCCAGTCCGTAAGAACCCATCCAATTAAAGGTGTCTCGTGGCTGGCGATTCGAATCAATTAAAATCGACACGCTGTATAACGTTCGATACGTAAGAAGGGTGAGTCGACTTTAGTCCGCTACTTAGAAACAGCCCTACTCTTTCTCCGTTTCAACCCTCCACTCTCCACCCTCACCACCATTCACCCGCACTCCTCGCCTCTATCCTTATTCCCCACTCTGACTACTCTTATTGTTATATATCGTCGGTGTTAATAGTAGAGGAGGAAAACGTCGGTAATTGTCAATTATCGTTGCAATAAATTACATATACTGTGATAGTTAAGTGCGTGCCAAGATAAGTGCTCGCGACTATCGGTAAAAGGTAATTATTGAAACTCGCTAAGTTTCGATTATAACAATAATTATAATTATATAATAATAATAATAATAATAATAATAATAATATTGATAATAATGATAATAATAAAATATCGATCCAAGCCCAACGATTTATTTTTTTGTTTTATCGAAATTGAAAATAATAAAATAGTTGAAGAATTTTAACCTCGACGTAGTAATATTAATAATAATTAAGTATCGCTCAATTTTCAGGCTCTTGAGTATTTTTTCTTTTTTTTTTTTTTATTTTATCTAAATTGAGAATAATAAAATAGTTAGATATTAAATAGTTGAAGAATGTTAACGTCGACGTAGTAATATTAATAATAATTAAGTATCGCTCAATTTTCAGGCTCTTGAATTATTTTTTTTTTATTTTATCTAAATTAAAGGCAATAAAATAGTTAGATATTAAATAGTTGAAGAATTTTAGTCACTTAGTAATAATAATAATGATAATAATAATAATAATAATAATAACCAGAAGTCGGTTCATTCTTAGAATCTCTATTTCTCAATTCGCCGCATTTTTTATCTGGATCTATAAAATTAAGGACGGAGTTAAATACTAAATAATTTAATAATTTTAGCCTTGACATGATGATAATAATAATAATAATAATAATAATAATAATAATAATAATATCAATTAAAATATTCAAGAACACCTTTTTACTTTATTTTATTTTATTTCTTTTTTTATTCTTTTTTCTTATTCCTGTCATTACTTCTCCTTTTTTTCTTTTCTTTTTCTTTTTTTTCACTTTCATATACAAATCAATGAAATTAATATATTAATGTTAGATGTGAAATAATTTATAAGAAAAGTCAAGTTAAATCGTGACCTTGAAACGTCGAAAAAGAATTATACGAATAAAAACTAGAGAAGCTGTACGATCATACACGTATTTATCTATCTGTCTATGTATCCATGTATATATATATATATATATAAGTATGTATGGTTGTCGACTAGCAGCTGTTGGGAATTAATTTTAGATTAGATGGAGCCCGGTGGGTGCCTGACTAGGTCAACTTCGTTCGAGTCAACGAGCATCGTTACTGCCGTTATTATGACTCTCTTATCTTCGTGTACCGACGACACTACCATGAGTTACGAAATTTTTTCGAATTTTTTTCCCCCTCAAATTCTTCCATTCAATCTCTTTTCAGAAATACAAAAACACACACACACACACATATATATATATAATATACAAAATATTGTATATAGTATATTTTATTATATTCTATAGATATATATATATATAATATTAAATAAATATATATTTATTAATACATTATTGATAATATATATTTTTTTATTTAAATATATAATAAAATATTATAGTTATATTAAAATATATATATACATATATAATTTATAGATACATATATAAATATTTTTAAAAGTAAAAAAAGATTTCATCATAGACCGATGAAAAGGGACAATATCAAAAGAATATAATTCCATAATGAAGCGATAACGATATTAATAACATATTTTTGTTATCTCCCAAGTATCACGATGCACGCATGTTTTATTTACCGAAGTATATTAACGTTATCTTCACGATTGCGAAGTCATTATATTATTCCTCTTTCGAGGATCACAGAGATCGCTAGGAACGAGATAAATATTGAAGTATAATTGCGATCTATAAAAATGCGATTGATAACAAATAGGATCTATCGAATAAAACAACAACAACAATAACAACAAAAAATATATATATATATACTTATATATTATTCGATATTTATTCAAGTTATTTAGAAAAAAAAAAAAATATTCGAATAAGTTCGAACGATCTTTGAGATAATTTTTAATTTTATCTTAAGATACGATCGGCGATCATTGTCCGATACGTTGAAACGAAAAATATTAATTTGATATCGGATATCGTAATAAATAATGATCTAGAACGGAAGAAAAAAAAAAGAAAAAAATACTTAGAATAAATATCGATATCAATCAAAATGACCATTTGTCTCGTCAATCGAAAAAAATATAAATTAATAAGAAATTCGTGATAATCAATTCTACGTTACGTCGATCTAATAATCCGACAAAATTTTCTTTCGCAAAAACGTTTTCCGAAATTGATAAAAATTTATATGCAACGGGAAAAATGTTTTTTTAACGCGATAAACCGAATGATAAATTTTTACGAATCAATGACATATCTAAAGTTAAAAAATTTGTTTTTATTACAATCTATTAGAATTTGAGAATTTTGTAAAAATCATTCGTAATAACGTTAGATCCTCACGATCCATCGAAGCGTCAAGCTTTAAGATCTTTCTCGTATGATTCACTTCTCCGATGAATCATCATCGTCGAACGCGATATAAATTATGTAAGATAACTGGAGCGTAGTAGTCTCGATCGCTGAGATTCTATTTAACTAAACTATCTTAGATATCTGAACAACATATGTTATCGTAGATCTCTTGTCGTCTTCTATCTTATATATCAATTTCTTTCAAACGATTTCCTTCAAATTTTTATTAAAGATCGTGATACATGGATTGATACATAGAAAAGTTATATAGTAAATAAAGGAATAATAGTCTTTAAAAAAAATTTATCGTAAACTATTTTTACAGAGATATTATCGTTATGTATAAAAAGCTGTAATAAAAATTTGATCGACTCGATCGTAGAAAAAAATTCAAATATAAAGTAATCGAGTAAATAGAGAAATAATAGTAAGAAATATAATAAAGCGATCTTGAAGAAAGAAATTATTATAGACATGTGTAATTCCAATGATTCGATCGTACAACGATTCAAATAAAAAGTTCGTGGTAAATTGATGAATAATAGAAAAAAAAAAGAAAGAAAGAAAATACGATATAGTCATTTTTATAAAAATATTATAGCCACGCGTTATGATGAAAATTCCATTGATTTGGATTTTAAGAAAAATTCAAATATCACAAAATAACAAAATTAAAAAGAGAAACAATATGATAGTAATAAATAACGTATCCATTTTTATAGAAACATTAAAGTCATGTATATATATATATATATATATATATATATATATATATATATATATACATATACATATATATACACACATATATATAAAGGTATATATACAGCTACATATATATATATATATAAACAGATAGATAGAGAAGAATTACGCTATGTTCTCACTTTCGCTTGACTGCTAGCAACTTGACTGCGTCCGTGGGAAGGAGACTCGTAATATGACATTTTTTTTCCCCTTTCCATGTTTTTTCTTTTTTTTTCCATTCTTTCTCTTTCTTTTCCTTTTTTTTTACTTCTCTTTCCGCACCGACGATGCTCGTCTCAAGCAAGTCGACATGGGAATTTGTTCTTCTTTGCGAACCACTCTCTGTCTCTCGTTGTAAAGGAGTAGGAGGAGGAAGAGTTGAAGGAGGAGGAGGAGGAGGAGGAGGAGGAGGAGGAGGTGGAAGTGGAGTAGGAGGAGTAGGAAGGAGAAGCCACAAGTTGTTTCTCTCTCTCTCTCTCTCTCTCTTGTTCACTCACTCTCACTCGTCCTTGTATCCTCCTTCACTCTCCCTCTCCCTCTCTCTTTCTCTTTCTCTCTCTGTCTTTCCAATCCTCTTTCACTCGTTTGTAAGAAAAAGAGAGAGTGCAAGGACGAGAGTGTGAGGGAGAAGGATAGAGGAAGAGGAAAAGGGTGAAAGAGAAAGAGAGAGAGAGAGAGAGAGAGAAAGAGATAGACGAAGAGAAAACGAGAGAAAGGATCGACGGAGAGGGAAAACGCGTTCGAGTTCTTGCTCACTCTCATACATATATATATATGTATGTATGTATGTATGTATGTATGTATACATTATATGTATATATATATACACATACACACACGTGTGTATGCTACATGCTTCCGCGTGGTCTCACCCAAAGCTTACGAACTCGAGTAAGTAGCTTCAACACACACTCGCGTGACTTACTGATAGATAGATAGATAGATAGATAGATAGATAGATAGATAGATAGATAGATAGAGCACCCACCAACCGACCGAACTCCTTTCTCTATTCTCTTGATCCGATTTTATCCTATCGCAAATTGAATTAGTAGAAAACATCCTGGAATACCTTAGCTATTCATTCTAATCGTTCTCACAATTTGATTTTCTTTTCTTTTAGTTTATAAATCCTATGTATTCTATATGTGCATATATGATATTTAATATATTTGATATATGATATTAGGATGATTATTAAAAAAAAAAAAAGAAAGAAGAAGATTACAGTCCAAGTCACGTGTATATGTATTATTCCTTCTTTTACATTACATACGCTTTACGTTCTCTTTTGTAATAATCTTTTTTCAGTAATAATATTTCACTTTCAATTATTCGTTTAAAAATGTACTTTCGTTTTCTCTTTTTCTCCTATTTTTTCATTTATTTTTTGTCTTGAACTTATTTTCCTTCAAAAGTAATTCGTTTGTGTCGTTACAAAAAATTTCTTGAGAACATTGCTTTTTAAAGTTGTTCGTTAAAGCTATTATTAACGATTGTCAATTCCTAATTGTTTATATTTGTTCGTTATGTCCAATTCTCTTTTCTTTTGATTTATGTACACACACACACAAATTTGTATATTTCCACAAATCAATAACAATCTTTATAAATATCAATTTATCGATATGAACGTATCACGAATGACGAGATCAACTTAACAAAAACAAAAATTATAATTATTACAAAACACAAAAAATTTTTTTTTAAGAAACTAATCAGAAGATAGATCTATACGTATCGACCAAAAGAAAAAAGAAAGGAAAAAAAAAATAATAAAACGTAACGAAAACGTAAATAAATTGAATTATAAAAAAAATGAATTGAATTATAAAAATTTCAACGTTGCCAATCGATACGATGGATTACAACGAATACGTAGAATCGATGAAAAATGAAAAATCGTGTGAACTGTTTAATTGTTGTATAGTAAGTATTGATCCGTGTCCTTCGATAGATGGCAGAATCTCGACTCGTCCTTGGCAATGTAACAAGCAGTCGTCGGTAGACGACGTAATACTTCGCAATCCTTTTAGGTAATCCTAACCGTTACATTCAACACAAACACACGATAGCGGTGTTGTATGTAGTTACTACAATTACCGACGCAACTCTCGTTTCATCGTAGACATTCTTCACGAGAGTCTGCCTGCCATCACGTAACGCGTAGGTATATATCTAGCTATACATCAATATAAATATATATGTGTGTGTGTATGAGACACACATAGTTGATTATATTTTTCACGACTTTGTAGTACCGACACGACGTATGTATATCCGGGAACGAGAAAGAATTCACATAGTTACAATCTTCTCAACGTCATCTTTGACTTTCCCTTTGATGAGATTCTCAGTCGAATCGAAATCTCTTTCCTCGAGGGATTTTTTAATTTCTCTTTTTTGTTTTTTTTTTTTTTTTTCTTTTTACATATACGTATAAGATCACATATAGGATGTATACAGGTCAGAAAAAACTTTCTTTCCCGTAGGACAAAAGTTTCGTAATATTTTTATAATTTTCTTGTCTCGAGGAAATATAGAAATTAGTTTAATAAATCTGTCGGGGAATTCATCTTTCGAAATGATCGATATAATTTTTGTTTTCACTTTCATTTTTCTCCGTATATATACAGGATATAAATTGTTGGGACAAAAGTACGTAGTATCGAAAAAAAAAAAAAAAAAAATTATTAAATCAAGAAATTTGCAAATTTGAAAGAACTTCAAAATTATCGGGCAAAAATTTTGTATTCTGTTTATAATATGAAACTTTACTCGTAAAGATCGATCGATCTCTCGATCAAGATTCGTCCTTGATCGTATATACGTATCTGCGTACGTATTTGAAGTAAAAAATCGTAAAAAATCGAACGTGCATGTATCTTTATAAATACAGTGATCGTGAATCGTAAAGAAATTAATATTTTTCGTTGTCTCAACAAAATCGAATTGTCGAGATATTAGAATGGATCTGTCAACGTGGTTGTCGTTGTTGTCGTTGTTGTTGTCGTCGTCTTCGTGACGACGTAATTGTTATGTAACGAGTTGTAAGAAGAGAGAGACGATCAGGCGAAAGTCGACGTTTAAACTGACCTATGACAATGCGCTTGACCGCATTTCGTTCTGAATAGAATCGACAAAGGAAACCTTTCGTCTATTTCAGGGAAAACTAATTTTGTTTCCTATCGTTTTTTTTCCCTTCTTCTTCTTCTTCTTTTTTTTTTACTCTTAATATTATTTTCTTATGGCGGAAAACAAATTTTGCGGACAAAGTTTCGAGATATATTTAAAAACTCGCGAGAATGCGAGGGAAACAAGAATTTCTATTATTTTATTACATTTATTATAATTAATTGATATTAGAAAAGTGAACGTCGAATTATCTTCGTAAGAATATCGAATAGAAAATTTGTTTGTCTTGCGTATTGATCGTTAATCTTTATCTTCCTTTTCTTTACTTTCTTTCTTCTTTTTCTTAACAAACGCAATATCATATTACATATCAAAATAATATATTCTACTGATACAGGTATAGCACTATATACGATTTAACATTTAACATTAAATAACAAATAATAATAATGCAATAGAGAAATATAAAAATTAAAATTAAAACCAATATCAAGAAAAGGATCGATCGAATGACTAAACTAAATTAAATACAAACATACAAAATCACAATTGATTCAAAATAACCAACAACAACAACAACAACGATAATGATAAAAATCTGTAGATCGAAAAATAATCGTATAAGAATAAAGAAACATTCAGATATTTATTATAGAACCGAAGGATCGATAGATCAAAGAGAAAGTTCGATCGTAGCTCGGTGTTAGTAGCCAAGATCGATGAGGAGGAGGAGGGGGTGGAGGGGGGAGGGGGAGGGGAGGAAAAGGAGGAAGAATTCGAAGGGTCTCGCTCGCATTCGTACCTACGTATACACGCACGTACACACACATACACGAACACAAATATATATATACATATATATGTATATGTACATATATATATATATATTATAGTACACAAAGACGAATACAAATGAAAATAACACGCAAAGCAAGCCAAGGAGAGTCTCCGTCGTTGTCGTGCGGTCAGGAAGCAACCGGCGACCATAATTTTACAGATCATTTCCCGCGGGCGGACACGCAATTTTCAGGAAAATTGCAAGCCTCGTGAGGGCACCGCCTTCCTCTTCTCTCTTCACTCTTCTTATTCACTATGGTAGCACGTGTCTTCTATTCACTTCCGGTTTCTTATTCTGACCAATTCTTCATCTCTCTCTTCCTCTCTCTTTCTCTCTCTCTCTCTGTATCTGTATCTGTATCTGTATCTGTATCTCTCTGTTTTTATTTCATTTTTACGAGTACACGATATTCTCGTTATCTGTATATTTCTTTCTATTTGGTTCTAACATCTTTACGATATTTTCATTCACTATTTCTGTCACTCTTTTCGAATGTGATCTTTTTTTTTTATTTCGATTAATGTTCTCATTACTCGTTTATTTTTCAATCGAATTAGACTCTTACATTTTTATTCTTAATATTTTTATTGTCTGTCTGTCTGTCTGTCTGTCTCTCTCTCTCTCTCTCTCTCTCTCTCCTTTTTTTCTTCTTTTTCTTCACTTCGATTTTAATCTTTTTATATTTATGCAATGTTATCATTATCTATCTCTGTCTTCGATCACCTTGATTTTGATTATTGCAGATTAATATCTATAATATTTTCATTGTCTAGATTCGAATTCATTGTCTAGATTACTTCGAATTTTATTCTTTATTATTTGTAGATTTTTTTTTATTGTAAATAAGAAATATATTCTGAATGAAATACGATACGTATTGATTGATGAGATAAAGAAAATTAACAAAAATATCTGTATCGCAATTCAGTGTTATAGTTATAATTACAGGATCTCTCGTTGATACACACACACACACACACACACACACACACATTGTAATTATACAATTATAGTGTCATTAACAAATATACAACTCATTTTTTTATTTCATTACTTACTATCAAATCGATCATCACTAAAATATATATATATATATATACGCAAAATTTATTGATATCATTATTACATATTATACCATACCTATCTAAAAAAAAGTAAACAAAACAAACAAACAAGAAAATCGTACAACATTATAACCCAAATATACAATCGAAGCCGCGAACGTGCTTGCACGAACGCGAGATTTGAAAAAGATGATAAGATACGTGTAGAAGTTTCGTTATCTCGAATAGAAAGTGAGAAACTAGAAAGTCTTGAGAAATAATACTTATACGTACCTTATGTATGGGTATACAATTCTATGAATAAATAATTTTAACTATTTACGTAAATATATAATCTCTTTCTCTCTCTGTTAAAAAAATTAATTTCCTTGTACCTTAATTAAGAAGTTTAAAGAATTATGGAGCTTACAAAAAATTAAAAAAAAAAGACTAACAAACGAAAATACATAAGTAATTAAATAAATAAATAATTACATCAAATAATAATAATAATAATAATAATAATAATAATAATAATAACAATAATATCAAATTATCTCCTGCATTTTTTGAAAGAGCATGCGTGGTGATTGTGAGGGATGTGTAAAGAAGGATAAAGTGGGAGAAAAGAGATAGATAAATAGATAGATAGATAGATAGATACATAGATCGGATCCAAGCCGTGGATCTCTGGCATTTATGCGAGTTCGCGGTCCGGAAGCCAGCTGAGCGATCGTTCGTTCGTTCGTTCGTTCGTTCGGTCGTTCATTCGTTCGTTCGTTCCCTCTTGGGGAAAGTAGCCAGTGCAACAACTTTCACTCGCTCGCAAACTCGCAACGACAACAATCTCATTTTGCCTTTACACAGACATACAAATGCAACAGACAGGCAGACAGACTGGCAGACAGACAAACAGACGGTGAGACAGTGAGACAGTGATACAGTAAATTCTATCGTATAATATCTCTAATATACTTTAATTTATTATTATAATGTTTATTATTAATAACGACGATCATATCGATTTGTTTAATATGAAATTTTGTTATATATATATATATATATATATATATATGTATGTATGTATGTATGTATATATATTTTTCGTATACTTGATAATATATATTATAGACATATATAAATACAAAAGTTTAATAAGCGATAAGAAATTAAAATAATTTGTAATTTCGAAACTCTACTTATTTAAAGCTATGATTGATTGAATTTCGCTTGTAATTTTATAATTTGTGGAAAAGAAAAGAGAACAAGTATATGTATAGACATATATAAATACAAAAGTTTGATAAGCGATAAGAAATTAAAATAATTTGTAATTTCGAAACTCTACTTATTTAAAGCTATGATTGATTGAATTTCGCTTGTAATTTTATAATTTGTGGAAAAGAAAAGAGAACAAAGTATGTGTATAGACATATATAAATACAAAAGTTTGATAAGCGATAAGAAATTAAAATTATTTGTAATTTTGAAACTCTACTTATTTAAAGCTATGATTGATTGAATTTCGCTTGTGATTTTACAATTGATGAGAAAAAAAGAGGAAACAAAAAGAAAAGAAAAGAAAAGAAAAGAAAAGTAAAAGAAAAATAAAAAAAAGGAAAAGAAAAGAGAGAAGATTACTTAAAAAGTTTCCTCCGTGCAAGAGAAATAAAATCGATCGATTTGCAAAAGACACTAAGACAAAAACTTTCTTTCTATTCGATCCGTTTTTTTTTTTGTTTCGAGAACTTATCGATCGATAATCCAGTATAATAATTTTATTCGTTTAAAAAGAAGGTTCGTCGTCGTAAATTGTTTTACTGTCTTTCTCTTTCTTTCTTTCTTTTTTTTTTTCTTTTTTTTTATCTTTTATTTCTTTTTGTACGAAATGTTGTGAGATAGTAGTCGTAACGGTATAGTAGTCGTTTGGAACGATCATCGATCTTATTAATCGTGATAAGAAAATAAGGAAGGAGATGGTGACATCCTGTTCGCCCACGAACAAAGTTTCTTGCGTCCTCTCGGTAGCGTAGAGAAATCAGATTGTCGACGAAAGAGAAATCCGTGAGTTCGGTGAGGAAAGAAGGTGAGGTAGGGATTTATTCAGTTGGAAGTGGAGATGGTAGTGGAGGTGGAGGAAAGAAAAGAATGAGAGAGAGAGAGAGAGAGAGAGGGAGAGAGAGGGAGAGAGAGAGAGAGAGAGAGAGAGAGAATGGGGAAGTCCTGAAATCAGAGAGAAGAGAAAACTCTTCACCTTCAACTTTATCTTCCTCTTTAATTTTTCATTTTCACTTTTGAATCGTTTCTCGATCGATCCAGTAACGATCGATACTTGAATATTTCTATAGAGTGAATAATAGTGAATTATACATATTTAATATACCACTTTTAATATTTATATATATTAATATCGAATGTATATAAAAAAGAACTTTTTATTAAACTATCGTCAATTACATATTATCGATTATTTTATATATTATTATTTATATAATTAATATTTTTAATAGTTACGTATATTAATATCGAATGTATATAAAAAATTTTATTTATATATATATGTATATATATATATGTGTGTGTGAGTGTGTGTGTGTGTATAATATCGATGTAATATAAAAAAAAACTTTTTATTAAACTATATAATTAAATATTATTGATATATTAATATTAAAATATTAATAGTTATGTAATATATGAAAATTATCGTATATTATTAATCGTATATAATGTATAATATTATATTAAATTAGTATATAATATCGTTGCACTTTGAGGATCGAATCGAATCGATAGAAAGGAAAAAATATGGATGAAAAAGGAAAAGGAAAATGATAATAATCGGTCAATATCTCACATATTTAGTTCCACTACAAACGACACTTTCTAATGGTCTAGAGATTCTAACGATTTAAGCGAAACGATCGCTACTTTATTACGAAAGATCGTGTGTTGTCTCTCTCTGTATATATATATACATACATTCATTCATACACATATTTAGATATATAATTATACATATATACATACATACGTACATACATACATACATATATATATCTGTGTATGTGCATTTAAGTATAACACTTGTCACATTTAATTACACTTGACTTATATTACCAAATCTACGTGATAGATAAGACTAGGTGTCAGTCTTTATAATTTGATTTCTAAGCAATTTGAAACGCCAAACGTTTAAGTGAAAAACTCGGTCATGCGTATAACGAAATGCGAATTGAATCGTAATTTATTATTATGCGGGAAAAAACATAGATTACTACGTTATGTACGTGTACGTATGTTGACGCGATACTTTTGACAACTCAAACAAGATTTTTTTCTCGTTCGATTCGTCGAATCGATCGATCAATTATTTTCTTTCGAGTATATAATAAAAAAACATGAATCGATAAGAATTTTGAAAAATGATCGAGAGGATTGATTAATGTGTCATAAAATCTCTTTCTTTTTTTCTTTCTTTTTTTTTTTTTTTGTTTTTCTTCTTTTTTCTCTAACACTCATTCAATCCGTGGGATAATTTTAACGCCATGCGACCTAAAAAAAAAAAAAGGTCGATTCGATCATTGAAATTGGCGCTACTTTGTCAACTTTTTCATCTATTCGATTTCAAGCGATTAGAAATTTTTCTAAATCATTCTGGTTCTTTCTTTTTTTTTCTTTTTTGTTTTTGCTTTTTTTCCAATAATTAATAATCTCATAAATTTGTTTCGACCAAGTCATTATCTTATTACCATTTTACTGTTTTCATTTTCCATGCTGTTTTTATCGAAAAAAAAAAAAAATAGATTTATAACGTGCGTCCTCTAAAGAAAATTTAATTCAGACGTAATAATAAAAACGGCATATCATTTGAATTTGATTATATTTTGGTGACGCTCGAGAGGTCAACTAACAGGAAGATCGAAGATCGTTTATTCGTCACTTGTATGAATAAGTATGATCGATAATTCGACGTTTTATCGATACTATAGTCCTACAATGTTTTTCTATAATAACATTTAAAATTATACTGTATTGGTGATTAGAAAGAAAAAAAAAAGAAAAGCATTAAAAAAGAATTCTTAACGTTAAAAACGAGCGAACTTTCGAACAAATCAAAAACGACAAAGTTTGAAAGAAAGAATTACTTTTGAAGAAAAAAAAAATTTTTTTTTAATTGAAAAGGAGAAAGAAAACGTTGAAAGAAGATCATAATTCATGAATGGAGGTAACTACGATTATCAAAAAAATAAATAAATAAAAAGAAGAAGAAAAAAGAAAAAAGACGGAGAGAGAAAAAAGAAAAGTTAGAAACGGCAAGAAAACGAGTGAAATTTTAATGAAATCGTGACGGAGAAGTTTTGAGCAAATAACTACGTTTAAAAAAATATATATACACAGAACACACACGCGCGCGCATATATGTATATATATATATATATATGTGTGTGTGTAAGCTTATTCTATAATATTTAGAATACCAATTTCATATGATGATAAAAATCGAATATATAATTGTTAAAATTTGTTTCTATTAGAAATTTTAATCGAACAAAAAAAGAAATTGATTAGACAAATAATTCATGATGTGATCCGTGATTAGAAAAAATTAGGAGCACAATGAAGAACGAGTTAAAACTTAATGGAAACATGACACGTAGAAAAAAGAGAGAAAAATATTGAGAGACACAGAGAGAGAGAGAGAGATAATAAATGAAAGAGAGAGAGAGAGAAAGAAGTTTTGTATGGAAAATTTACAGAAAAGATATTTCCACGAAATCCTTCCTTCTTCAACAATATAGGATCTTTGAGAAACGAGAAGGAAGATCCTCTAATCGCTCGCAAACGACAGGCGAGTTTGCAAACACTTTGTTAGTTATCCGCCTTCTTAAGCTTCGTGTGTGCGTTTACGTTTGTATATACATAAAAAACAAATATACGCATGTGCACATATGTATATGTATGTGTATGAGTGTATATATGTAAGGATATAATGAGTCACGTGGATATCAATACAGAGTGGGTCACCGGGTAACAGAAGAGGGAAAGAAACTTCTTTATGTGTATGTATATGTGTATGTGAGAAGTTTCTTCTTTATCTATCTATCTCTATCTGTGTATATGGATATATGTATATTTATATATATAATATACAATTAATATTAAATCCATATAAATGTGAATTTGTATATGTATATGTATATGTATGTACGTGTACATGTGTTTCTTTTATTATTGATTATTAAGATAGTTTATTATTAATTGTTAAGAGTAAAGTAAAATTTGGTAGAAAAATTCAAATATTCCTTCCTAATTATCATCTGTGTAAACAAAAAAAAAAATATATATATATATTTACTTAAATTCGAGATGCTTCAAACTATTCTTTAGATTTCGAATTTAACTTCCTGATTCTATAAAAAATATACGAAATAAATGATAGAACGGATAATGTTTATGATTTTTGAAAATCAATTTCTTTCTTTTGTTTTCTTTGTATTTTTATTTTTCATTTTTATATCCCTCCCGATCGAATCGTTTAATCTAAGCCAATATTAAGTTTCATTTAATAAAGATTTTCCATCGAAGTATATACCATCAGCTTGCGTCATCGCGGTCGCACGATGATCAACTTTGTATGTACTATATATACACAGTACATACATCCATACGTGTATATATATATAAATATATATAAATATACATATATCAAAATACATCATACATACGTATATACAGATGCATGTATAAATATATATACATACGTACATACATATAAATACATACATATATAGATAGTTATATAGATACATACGTACTTACGTACCTACGTACGTACGTACGTACGTACGTACGTTTCCATAGCTAGTAGTAGTCCAAGCGAGAAGAAGGAATTCCAAAGGAAAGCGAAAGTTCTTTCACTCTCGTTCCACGAGTACTTCTTGCCAAGGATAGTTTCACTGTCTTCGCAACGAACCAGTCTTTCTATCCCCCTTTTTCTTTCCTTTTCTTTCTTTCTTTCTTTCTTTCTTTCTTTCTTTCTTTCTTTCTTATTTTAATTCTGTCGACGTCCTATATAAGGAGGTTACAAGGTGACTAATTATTTTTATTTCGACATAAAAAAAAGTCACTTGACAAAAGTAACTATCGTAAATCATCATTCTTCTTTATACGTTTCCATCGAAGAAGAAAGAAGAAAAAGACATTTTATTTTAAAAAAAAAGAAAAAACAAAACGAAAGAAACAAAAATGATATAAAGTACTAATCTGACAATTTTTTTTTTATTACGTGTGTCCACACGACGATTATTACATGAATTTGCATCTTATAAAATAATTATATACTATACTTAATATATCTATACATACATACATACACACACACACACACATATATATATATATATATTTTTTTTTTTAATAAAACCATGAAGTGTAATGAAACTAAAAAATAGAAAAAGGAAAGAAAAGAGAAAACGTCTACGTAAGTGTATAAAATCTCAAAGTTACTAGCTAGTAATTCTTTTTTTCTTTTTGTAAAATAATAAGAAAAAAATTATTTGCTAAGAACGGAGTCATTATACTTAATTACTATGTTATTTAAAACTTACGTTTTCCTTCGAGAAACTTGGAACGAGGCAAACCTCACGAAGATCTTAAATATCTCTTTCTCTCTCTCTCTCTCTCTCTCTCTCTTTCTTTCTCTCTTTCTCTCTCCCCCCTCCCTTCTTTTCTGTCTCTGTTCTTGCAACTATTAGCTTCGGTTCTCTTAAACTGAATTTGATTAGTTAACGATGCATTTTCTCATATAACTCGTTGAGCTCATCGTCACGATTCGATCTATCTTTGCATTTCGTGGAATCGTCGTTAAAGAAAAACATGTTTCACCGGTATACGGAGAACGCGTACATCTTATTAAAGTAATTAAAGCCATCCACCGCCTTATTAAGTATCCTCGTTGTTGTCGTTGTCGCTCACTATGAAAATTCTACGATATTCAACGATAATGCAATGTCATTTACAGTTTCCCAGTCTCGTTCGATATCGAAATGGTAATTTTCTTTTTTTCTTTCTTCTTAACATCGAATGACAATTATAAATCGAATTTATTTTTGATAAAAAGTGATCGATCGTCGCTTATGACATTACTATGATAAACTTATGATAAAATAACATATATATATATATATATATATATATATATATATATATATATATCGTGTAAATTTGATAATAATTAATATCTATGTAATTTCTTTCTTATTACAACCTTCTTTTATCTCGAAATAAATCGATTCAATACAAGTAAATTAAACAAAAACGTATTTACAAGATTAAAAACATTTGGATTTTCAAGACTGATCGAATATATTTTATGCAAGTAATATATATCGCATTAAACGTTTACATACATACATACATACATACATACATACATATATATATATGCAATATAATTAAATACACATATATACATATATATATATATTTATATATATTTAATTCATACAAGTATTATGTATATATACAAATTACTTAAATAAATATTATATATACATATAAAGTATTTGAATAAATATTATATGTATGTATATGTATATATGTATATGTATATATCTATATGTACTTAAACATTCTAGCGTGGTTTTGCTCGTAAGAGAGGAAATGATTCCCAAGAGGTCCAGAGGAGCGGCCAAGGACGACTTCACGAGTTTGCAACGTTTACTCCGTTATATGCTTCGAGCTCGTAACTCAACAAACGCGACGCCTATCGATCATGATTTCTCCTTCCTTCTTGCTTCCTACTCGATTCATCTCCGTTAACGTGTTTCTTCACTTCACTTTAAGACGAATGTTAATTCTTCTTTCTTTTTTTTTCTGATTTTTCTTCTTCCTCTCTCTTTCTCTTTCTCTTTCTCTCTCTCTCTCTCTTTTTCTCTCTTTTATTCTATCATTCAAACACACTTTTCCAATGCACATTTTACTATTTTTGTTCCAATCCATCGTGACACAATACGTAAAATAATTCCTAAAATGATGAAAAATTTTTTCCAAAGATAATCTGTATGAATATTCTTAATTATAAAATGAATTAATCTTGTTTTTTTTTTTTTTTTCATACGAATAAAACACGTACAAAATTATGATTTTGGATCGTTAGAATAACGATTCTTTTTCTTCTTTCGCGAGACTAATAATTTTTTTCAAGTGTCCAATATTTTTGTTTTCTTATCCGATTTTGTAAAATCATTCGGAATTGCTTCATTCAGTATACTTTGGTATTGGAATGTAACTATAATTTCTTTTCTCTTTTCTTTTCTTTCTTTATTTTCTTTCTTTCGTCAAACGATGTCACGAAAGAATTACTATATTACGATCGTTCGAGACAGTTTGTTGGATCATTCGGATCTAGGACTATTTTATAGCACATCACCTTGATCGTTCTTACGGATCTATCACACCTGTGTATACTTTGTTACATTATTAGACAATAACAAGATGAATGTACGTCACGTGACACTTGATAGACTCTAATATATGTATACGTATACTTATAAGGTCGTTATTAAATTTGTCTAGTTTTATCTATTTCGTAGAACTATACGAAAAAAGTTATGTCGAAGTTTTACGTGGAAAAAAAGAAAAAAAAGAAAAGGATAAAGATAAAAACAGAAGAAAATATCTAGAGATAAGAACAATTGAGGTCGACGAAAGAAGAAAGAAAAAAAGAAAGAAAAAAAAGAAAGAAAGAAAAAGAGATAGAGAATGTTGAAAAAATAGTACTAGCTATATCTTTTTCTTTCTATATGTGTGTGTGTGTATGCGTGCGTGGGTGTGTATGCGTTTAGATATTCTATATATACCTATATATAGGCGACCTCCAGACCATAACTCTTTCCCCCATTTTTTCAAGGTATCTCGGTGCAATGTCTTCGAGATAAGAAACGATAAGCTAATATGTGCATCGTTTCTTCATTATTATATATAGCCAAGTATGTACTGAAAATCTACAAGTACTTAGAACTTTCTAAGCTGTACATTAGAGTACACTCTAATATTCGTATCTTAATATAATATATAATTTAATTAATAATATAATATATATATACTACATATTAATAATATATATTATATATTATTGTATTATTATATATATTATATATATTATATAATTATATATATATATATATTTATATAATTACATATGGAAATTTGTCTTATTATCATTGAAAAGTATTTATTATGAATTCGTACAGATATACTACATATTATATTATATATATATATATATATATATATATATATATATATATATGTATGTATGTATCGAGATTCGTCTTATTATCTTTAAAATGTGTTTATTAATAAACTCGTGCAGACTCGTGAAGAGTGATAGGTAGATAATTAGATGGCATCATTCTTATATGAAGTTGTTCTTTTGCTTCCATTAAGGTCACTAGTATAATTAAAGAATGTGATTGCAGGATGCGATTAGCGTCTTTACGATGCGTTAAGAAATAATCGAGCTTTCCTGCATTAAAAAAAAAAAAAAGGAAAAAAGAAAAAACAAAAAGGAACGATAAAAAATATGAATGACGTCATTTATACAATTCTGTAAGGCAAATTTTTTTTTTATTATTACTATTTTTATCATTTTTATTATTTTTTTTTTCTTTCTTTTCGCCAACTTGAATTCAAAACAAGGAAATAAGAAAACAATTCTTCTCGCACGATAGCTTGCTTTCATTATTCATTTTTTCTTTCTTTTTTTGTTAATTTTGATTTTTTCGTTATGTTTTTCTTCGTTCTTTTGTTTTATTTTTCGTTTTATTTTTATCCTCTTTTTTTTTCTTTTTTTCGGTTAGGTTCATACCAGTCGCAATCATTACGCTCGTCTAAGTGTATCTATAATTAGAGAAGACTTAACTAATTAGAGCGTATTCTCGCACCGGTGAAAGTGTTTTGGGAAAAGAAGCGCGGCTGTTGTTTCCGGTTGCTCGAGTTGAACGACCTAAGTTTTGTTATAAATCAAATCGTTTCGTTTCTCTCCCTTCCTGTATTTTTTCTTATTCCTTCGTGTATTTTTTCTTATTTTTCGACTCTTCGTTTTTTTCTTTCTCTCGTCGAGAAACAAGAAAAAAAGAAAAAGAAAGAAGTTCGACTCGAAGGAAGAACAAACGGACGAAAAAAAAAAGAAAAAAAAAAGAGAAGAAAGAATTTGAAACACGATTCGTCGACTCGTATCCCAATTATCATTTACGATCGTAAATAGCTACGACATAAATAGCTGTTATTTACTTATTCGTTCATGAACTTTATATCGAAATACTTAGCGATAACGATATGATACGAGTTAAATAATTATCAAAAATTATTTAGTGCGTGCCCATTATGTTTTAAGCATTACGATACGTTTTTCATTATGTTTTAAACATTACGATAATTTCTAGAGTTCTTTTCTTCTTCTTCTTCTTCTTTTTTTTTTTTTAACTTTAATTTAGGAGAAGCCATTACGAAATTTTGTAGATAACTTTTGTAGATTATTTCTCTATCCGTGTCACTTTAACTCGAAGTAGGATTCGAAAATTCGAGGCTTGAAAATTTTCCAATAGATTTAATTTGACGATAAATTCGAACAACTCGTTCTATAAATATTTATCTGTCAAAAGAAATTTGTATCGAGTTAATTCGAAACGCACATATTCAAATAATTCATTCTGAAATATTATCTGTCGGTAAAATTTGTACGATCTAATTAGAACGTTAAATCCAAATAATTCCCGATCGAACGGGAAATTATCGTGGCAGAAAAAATTTTCATTGCCCGATAATAATTCGAATAAATTGTTATGCTAAGATTCCGTTTATTTTACGATTTGACAACGACGAAAACAACGTAAAAAAAAAAAATATCGATATCGTCGGTGACAACGAGAGGATCGTTACGAGAAAAAAAAAAAAGAAGAGAAGAAGGAGAAGAAGAGAGAAAAAAGAGAGAGAGAGAGAGAGAGAAAATATCGACAAAGAAGATACGAGAAATATATTAGAAAAATTTTAATGGAACGAGAACACAATAACGAAAAGATAATTTACATGAGGCCTTTTAAAAAGTCTTCCGTCGGAGTAACGCAAGTTAACGCAATAAAGATAACAGCAAATATACATAAGGTTCTCGTTGGAGAAGGGTGTATATACCTAGAGAAATATATGATATAGTAGATGTCTGTCTCTAATAGAATTGAAGTTAATGTCGGTTAGAGTAGACTCCTCCGTATATTAGGATGAAGTTGAGGACGATGGTGGCTTACCGCACATACAAATCATCGAGAGACACCGACAACTCTTCGAGATTTATCGGTCGTAAGTCAACTCCTTCGTTTTCGCATTCCTTTTATTATTATTCTTTTTTTCTTTTTCCTTTTTTCTCTTCTTCTTTTTTTTTCTTTTTCTTTTGCTTCTTTTTTCCTTCTTCTTTCAGTATTTCTTCTTATTTTCCACCCGCGAAAATGATTTACTCCTTACACTTCCTCGTTCTACTCCTTTACGAGAGATATTTGTAGAATTATTATTTTTTTTTTTTGTTTTCTTTTATATATTTTTTTTTTTTTTTTTAATAATTCGTTTGCATTCACGTAAGTCGAAAGTTTTAATTCAGAAAATGATAATAATAATTTATTTCGTGTCTCTCTTTCTTTTTTCCCTTTCGCTTAACTCGATACAAACGATTTTAAATAATTATTATCATGGTTTTTTCTTTTTTTTTTTTTTTTTTTTTTTTTTTTTTAATTATTACTCTTATCATCATTGTTATTGTTACTACTATTAATTTTAACGATTCACACTTTCCACGATTTTTATTTAATATCGATTATAGAAAATTATAGCGACGTAACAAATGGTTCGTGTAACGAAGTGAACTTTTCAAACTGATCGTACGTACATTTCCATCCACACATACGTTCTTTTATCATTTTCTTTTAAATTTAAACAACGAAAATAGAGCGCCGAGTTTTTTTTTCGAGCTTCTAGTTTTTTCTTTTTATTTTTATTTCTTTTCCTTTTTTCTTTTCTTTTCTTTTTTTTTTGTCACGAGTAAAAGAAGCTTCTCATTGAAGCGTGTCCCGCCTCGAAGGACGCGCATATAAAATTACAAAACTACAGTGAATCTTTTCCCTTTCGCTCTCTCTCTCTCTCTCTCACACACACACACACACACACACTCTTATAAAGAAACTATAAAAAGAAAAACAAGATAGATAAATAAAATAAATGGGAAAAGTGATATGAATGAAAAAAGAAAAAAGCAAGGATCGAGCTTTTCACAATCGGAATGACAAAATCGTAAATAAAAATTGCAAAGGGTTATTGTGCGAACTTTATCGAATTGATATCCCTCAGGATCTTTTGTCAGTATGGAATCGCGGAAATAGATCTCGTGGCATCGTTACCGATTGGATAAACAATCACATTTGTTTGGAGATGACTTCCTCTGGCCTTGCTCGCTCGAGCTATTTCGGACTGAACGATCTCGTGCTATGAGAGAGGATGAGAGAGAGAGAGAGAGAGAGAGAAAGAGAGACTAACACGTTCGACATAGACCGCTGAACTCACCTAAAAAGAGAGAAAGAAAGAGAAAGAGAAAGAGAAAGAGAGAGAATGAAGAAGATAACAGCCATTGTTATCCCTAGATTTGATTAATCGAGAATGTCCCTAGTCTTTTTTCATTATTGTCTTCGAAATGAGAGTGAATGAACGAATAAAAAAAAAGGAAGGTCACCGTACAAACGGTTCATAACTCTGTGCGTGTGTGCCTGTGTGTGTGTGTGTTGGCCAGTAAGTAATGTCAACAAAGAATTTGCAATAGATATTTAATATCTAAATAAATGTAATTTTTTAAATAAAAAATAGATTTAAATTAAAAAAAGAAAAGAAAAGACATTAAGATATAACGGTATATATTATATCGGATTATTCGATAAATAATAAAGTTTGTAATTATTGATATATAAAATAATAATAATAATAATAATAATAATAATAATAATGTATAACATAATATAAAATAATAATATTAGATTATATATGACGCATACAATTATTTATACATAAATCGATATATAACACTTACATCATTGAACGACAATAGTGTCTTGAAACGTTAACATTTTTTATTAGAAATGATATTCTTTATTTAGATATCGAACGATATAAAAATTACTAGAAAAATCGTTTTAGGCAAATTCCATTTATATTCATTAATTTAATTAATGGATATTTAATTTCATTAAATGAGGATTAAAAAATTAAGGAGGATTAAATTTATTTATCGATCCACCAATCGACACATGTAACGTAGGTAGTAATGATTTTTTTCTTTCTTCTTCTTTTTTTCTTTTTTTTTTTTTTTTTTTTTTTTTTTATTGACACGTAGATACGTAAGTACGAGGAGATACATACATATATACATACGCATATGCACCTGTGAATTTTCCTTTAGCTCGAACAGTCGTCTTCGTCTTCGTCTTCGTCTTCGTCTTCGTCGTCATCGTAGGTTTGCGGTTAGCTACGAACTCGACCGGTTTACGATAATTGTATACTCGCACGACAGAACAACGAAAAGGCACTGTCATCTCGCAATATTACTTGCTCTTTTATTCGACGATAAGCGAAGGCCACCATGATTGTTCTCTTTGTAAAAAGTATGGATACTAACAACAGAGAGATAGACAAAACTTTATCCTCCTATTAACTACTTTCCGTTTTAAATCAAAACATTAATATTTCATTGAATATTTCGTTATCGATCCAAAAATTAAAATTCGATTATATCTTATCATATCGAAGAAAGTAGAAGAAAAAGAAGAAAAAGAAGAAGAAGAAGAACGGAAAAAAGAAAGAAAACTAGATATAACGAATCGACGTATAATTCGTGTATAAAAAAAAAAAAAAAGAAAAAGAAAATCACGACTGACCTTCGAGATATCACAGATATGAATTAAAATCCGATCGCTCGAACCGTGCCACTTGCTTCGTTCGTAGAAAAAAAAAAAAAAAAAAAGAAAGAGAAAAGAAAAACGAATGAGAAAAGAGGAAGAAGAATAAAAGGGTCGTTTTGGGAACAAAAAAAAATGAAAAGACAGGAAAAAGAAGAGAAAAGCAAGAAGGGTGTGAGGGAGAGAAGAAGAAGAAAAAGACTATTTCTGCCTCGACAAGATCGTTCGAAGATCATCGAAACCATCAATCAGAGTAAATGAAAAGAATTCGAAATCTTTTAATAATGATAAGTCGAACATGTATAATACCAAGAAAAGAAGTATAACCACTGACTTTCGTGAACGGTAGTAGTAAAAGTTCATTCTGTTATATTATTATGGTTCTCTTATGGAAAGTTATTATAAGAAGACTGTTATTATTATAGAGATCCTTTCGTCTTTGTCTTTGTCTTCTTCTTCATCGTCTTCTTCTTCTACTTCTTCTACTTCTTCATCGTCGAAAGAAGAACGGGACTAGAAAGGAATAAAGTTGAAAACAATCTACTTTGAACGCATTCCTCGAGGGCATCGAAGTCACTCTTCGCGTGTGTATACACATGAACAGAAAAGAGCAGGTAGAAAAGAGAAGTAAGAGAGAGAGAGAGAGAGAGAGAGAGAGATGAGGAAGAGGAGGAGAAGGAGAAGGAGGAGGTTCGCGTGTCGTCGATTACGTAAACGAGACATTTGAGAGAGAGAGAGAGAGAGAGAGCGAGACACCTATCTATCTATCCATCGATCGAAAAAGAGAGAGAGAGAGGAAAAAAAAGATGTTGAAGAGAATACCATCATTACAAAGAAACAGAGGGAGAGAGAGAGAAATAAAAGAGAATACCGCCATTACAGAGTGAAAGAGAAAGAGATAGAAAGAGAGAAGAAGAAGCTAAAAAGAGACCGGTTTTACTTCTAACGGAAATCGTTGCCATACTTGCTGGACCAAGTAGAGATTCCTCGTGAGGAGAAGTGCCCTTTACGGTACTTCCGCTTTCGTTACGCGAGAGTACCGATCCCGGAGACTAACAAACAGGAACTCCGTTTGACTTGGATACCTACTTTTCTACCTTCTGTGTATCTCATATATTACGTTCCTCGATTAAAGAGAAACGGGACTAAGGAAGAAACTTTTTTCTTATCTTTCTCCTTCTTTTCTCCTCCTTCTTATCTTCCTTCTTCTTCTTTTTCTGTTTCTTTTTCTTTTTTTTTTTTCTTTTTTCTTTTTTTTTATATGTATATGTGTGTAAGAAGAATGAAAAAAAGAAATATGAGAGGAAAGAAAAAGTTAAGGATTTCGAAAAGCGTGTTCTTTTTTTGTAATATCGCGAGATTCGATGTTGATTATTTTTTTATATTAATGATGTTTCTTTTTTTTATTTCTTTATTTTTTGTTTTTGTTTTTGAAAGAGAGACGAAGGAAGAGAGAAAGGGAAATGGCCTTTAAAAGAGATATTGTAGGTATTTAGATAATTATAATTTTCTATTATATTATGACTTTCAATATCATTTATGTATTAATTTATATTAATACGATTTTTGAGAGAGACGGAGAGAGAGAGACGGAGAGATTAAAAAATATATATATATATATATATATATATATATATTATACACTTATTTAAAATAATATATTTTTGTAGTGTATCATAAATTCAAATATTACTCATTATTTATTTTTTTCTTTCCTTTTTTTTAGATAGAGATAGACAGGGAGAGATATCCTTTAAAAAAAAAAAGAAAGAAAAAATATATAATAATTTAAATAAGTATACAATTTTCTAGTGTATACCTATATGTTCTGCATTTCAATATTACCAATATATTACTTTAATATCGTTGAGACATAATAATGACAGTCGTTCATTGATCAAAATTACGAAAACTTCGAATTAGAATTTCAAATGAATGATCACAAGTCGATGAACATAAATGATATAAATTAAATTATATTGTACGAGGTCGATGTTTAAAAGAAAAAAACAAAATTAATGAAAAAGGAAATCATTAAAAAGATAATAATAACAATAATAATAATAATAATAACAATAAAAAAAAATAAAAATAAGGAAACAAAAAATTTCGAAAATCTTTTAAAGACTAAAAAAATATATATTGATAATATTAGAAACGACAAAGCCACAACGCACTGATGAGAATTATCGTCTCATAAAACTTTGCACGCACACGCGCGCACACACACACACACACACACACACGCACATATATATAATACATAAGAACGCGTTTCTCGAACAATAATGATAATTTACTATTGTGTTCCTTGGAAATAAATGAAAATAAAAGACGTTACGTTCTAACGATAATACTAATCGTTCGCGACTAGATTAGACATTTTCCTTCGTAATCATAGTTTTCTCTCATCTTGGAAATCATTGGAGAACAAGTAGAATACCAATTTGATCGAATAGATCTATTCGATCGATCGATACACGTACTACTTACTTACGTACGATACGTATTTTATATCGTATCCTTAACTGCGGTCAGTTTTTAATCATTATACACGTACTATCTTTCTATCTCACAATACGCACACACACATATATATACTTTGAGTGAAATGATCAATCTTATGTGAAACAGTGTCAAGGTTTCTTTACATTTCACCTGATATATGTATCTACGAAATTTCATCTACGAAATTTTATATCCTTCATAATTAACTAATAATTTTCTAACGCTAATCTTTGTCTCTCTCTTTCTTTCTCTTTCTTTCTCTTATAAAATTAAACAAATAAAAGTACCGATAGTCTCTCTTTCTATCTCGTGTGAAATTTTATTCCCTTATCGTAATTAACATCTTCGTGACTTCTATTTAGAAGTTCTATTAATAAACGACGAAAGTGTGAGAGAGACGAGATGATGTCTATCTATTGAGCAAAATTAACACGCGACCTTCTCTCTCTCTCTCTCTCTCTCTCTCTCTCTCTTTCTCTTTTTCCCAATGATTGCAATTACCATAAAAACTCAGATTAATGTATCTCGTTTCACCATAAAACATTAATTTATTGCAACACGTGCAAATCTCTAATCTATTCAATAATCATTCACTATTAATTTCTATACCTTCTTCTTCTTCTTCTTCTTCTTCTTCCTCTTCTTTATCCATTTTCTTTTTCGTATTCTTTTTTTCAAAATTCTATTGCAAATAAACACACGCAAACACATATGTACGTAGTTATTAATCACTATACGTATAATAACTTTCTCTCTCATTTCTCTTTAATTATATAATAAATTAATTATATAAAATATTATTGAAACTTATTTGAACGTATTGAAAAAATTGGTAATAACAATCGATCGACAAAAAAATTATTGTAACAGAGCAGAAATAATTTTGTCGTCACCGAGATTCATTTTCACTGTGGCTATCTATGTATAAGGCTAAAGCTAAACAACTAAACAACAACGGCAGAGTCCGGGGTAATTTGGCTCAAGGCTATCTTCGTCGTCTATGCACGGTATACTCGCAGAACTAATCTCGCGTTGCTACGAACCAACTTTAGGCCTCTTTTAAAGGTTCGAACCCTGAACGAGGGTTGCTTTAACCAGAGGGACTCGTATTCTTTTTATCTTATCTATTCGTTCGTTGACTTCTTCACAGAAAAAAAAAGTTATTTTATTTTTTTTCCCTCATCCCGTTTTTTTTGTTTTTTTTTATGTTTTTTGCTAAACATATTATATTAATATGAACAAAATAATAATAATAATTATTATTATTGTTATTATTATAATTAATAATGATAATGATATTAAAAGGAACAAGTTAACATCTTTAAAATTGTTTTCTATGTCGATTTAAATAATATAATTCGAATATTATGTCTGGTTTACATTTCTATTGTTTTTTATTTCTGGTTTTCTATTTTTTTCTTGTTCTACTCAATTTTTTCTCCTTGGTTTTTCATCTCTTTATTTTTTCTTCAATAATAATAATAATGATAATAATGATAATGATAATAATAATAATAATAATCATAATAGCAATAATAATAATTCATTGTAATCGAATGAAAAGTTGAAAAGGGAAAAGAATTATTTTGTTGATTTTCCTTTTTTCTTTTATTTTTTTTTTATTTATTTTTTTTCAATAACGGTGTACAATTTATTGGATTCAAGGTTGATCCTACCTTAATTCGCAAATTAATTGTAATTTTTAAAGAAAAATTTTTTTTTGAATACTTCATTCTTTTTTTTTTTTACATGGAAAGAAATTTATTTCGTTATTCGTATCAATCAAAGATTTTATTTATTATAAACAATATATATATGTATATATATTTTTTCGTTGCAAACAAAATTGAAATCAATAGAAGATCGTAACTAAGATATTATTTTTCATTTATATTTACGTCAAGCTAGTCAACTTTATTGTTAATATTCTCCTACGAACAACTCTTTCAGAATTCTTCTTTTTTCATTTCCTTTTTTTTCTTTTTCTTTTTCTTTTTCTTTTTCTTTTTTACATGCAAAGCGATACGACGAAAAACGACATACGACGATCAGCATAACTACGTTCTATTTAAGTATTGTTACGACTCAAGGTTGTCTTGACAATGCAACCACCTTCCTCTTTGCTATGTGTCTCTTTGATAGACTAAAAGAGAAAGAGAGAGAGAGAGAGAGAGAGAGAGAGAGAGAGAGAGAGTAAGAGGGAGAGAGAGAGAAAGAGAGAGAAATGAAAGAAGACTAATGGTTTCTACTTAAAAAAAAAAAAAAAAAGAAAAAAAAAGAAAAAAGCAAGAAAAGGAAGAAAAAAAAACATTGATATTGATAGATTCATGAAAATAAAAAATAAGAAAATAAAAAAATTAAAAATATAAAAAGAAAAGATTCGATAATTTTTAATCGGCGAAGAGAGGAAAATTTTCGTTAGTTATTTCATGAATGACGAGAACAGAAAAGTCGTATAGTCGCAAATGAGTATTATAAGTCGAGCCATACGTGAGCCATTATGTCGTGAATTACGTGTAATAATTTCTTACACGCTATTAAACGAGATATGGTACGAAACGTACGATAGCCTTTTTTCTATCGCATATATTCGCGTTGAAATGTTAAAAAAGTAGAGAAACTTCTTTTTTCTTTCTTCTCTCTCTCTCTCTCTCTCTCTCTCTCTCCTTGCTCTTTTGCTTTTTTCTTTCTTAACCAATAATTTCACAATTTTGTATCTTCCTGTAATTAATGAAGTATATTATATTAGCCTAATTTTTGTTAACGATGAAATAAGAAAAGGAAAAAAAAAACGAATAAAATTGTATGTCGTAATACAGCCCGATATTAAATAAAATATCTAACAATTTTTTTCTCCTTTTTCTAATTTCCTATATAATCGTCATTATCGATCTAATAATTAATATTCTTGTATATAATTAATTAGTAAATAAAAACCCAATTTAATTTCGTTTGACAACAAAATCCATCGTAATGTCTCTTCGTGTAATTCAATGTTTGATATTAGTAGCCAACATTTTGCTTTTTTTTTTTATTTTTTTTTTTATTTTTTTTCCTAACGACGATCATCATCCTCGTTATTTCTTTTTCCTTCCTTCTTTTATCTTTTTTTTTTTTTTCTTCTAATCATTATAATTCTTGCCTTCGTTATTGTCAGTATGATTGTCATAAGAACAACAATCGCTATCGCATCATCGTAATTCGTCAAGAGATAAAATGTAAAAAAAAAAAAGAAGCAAAAAGAAAAAGAAGGAATAAACGATTTAGTGATAGATTAAAGATAAAACATAATTCACGCTTATTGATCACGTAAGTTCGCGAAATCTTTTAATCGAATTTTGAATTTTCTTTAAATGCGTACTTTTAACGTACCTACTTTCTCACGTACTCGTCGCAAACATTTTTATTTGTTCTATGATTATTCCATTCTTACGGAAGCTGCGAGAAGAAATGATCTTCTCGAAGATGAAAACGAAGAAGAGAAAGAGAGAGGAGGAGTTTAGATCGTTGTTGACCTTGAAGATATTCGCTCAAAAATAGTGGTCTAGCCAGATCTCTCTCTCTCTCTCTCTCTCTCTCTCTATCTCTTTTTATCCCTTTCTCTAACTCTCTCTTTCTCTTTCACTCTGTCTCATCTCTCTCTTTCGCACGAGCGTTTCTAAATACATTGAAACGTATTTTACGTGTGTATATATATATATATAGAAATGATGTATAGAGAGCTACAGACGTATAACGAACATCCGTCATCCATCTGTCGAAAAAAAAAGAGAGAGAAAAAGAGAAAAGACAAGGACGAGAAAAATGACGAAAGCAAACGAACAAATAGTATCACCGTTTAAAAAGAAAAGATTCTAAGGAATAGTGAGTTGTTATTAAAAATAGTTTATTACTTTTAATCATTATCGAGATATTCTCGATTGTAATATATATCGTAACTAAATTTTAAAAATAGAAATATTCATATATGTACATATATATATGTGTGTGTGTGTGTGCGTGTGTGCATATTTATACAGACGTATATTGAACATTGTAAATGTATATTATGTATATATTTTGTTTACAAGGTTTCTTTTGCAAGTTGCTATGTCTAACAGAGTATCTGAAATATGCATAGATAACTATGTAATATATGGTGACAGATAAATTAGTAAAAGGAAAAAAAGGAAAAACAGAAAGAAAAAAGAAAAAAAGAAAAAGAAAAAGTGAAAGAGAAATAAACTCCAAAGTAAATATAGATAGATAAGTTTTTCACCGACGCGTTCACGTACGAAGAAAATTATTGCTAAACGATTCGACGATGTGGAACTGATCGAAAGATAGAAACGATTCGGGTAAATAAATCTGGTTGGTTATGAGAACGAGTAGTTATTATGTAAATCAAAAAACTAATTCATTCGGATAATCATGATTTATACTAATAATTAATTAGACATTTCGACAGTGTACGATTGAAAGATAGAAAATATATATAAAATATTTATAATATGTATTTATATATGTATGTAAATATCATACTTGTCTCATAGATATATATATATATATATATATATATATATATATATACATGTACATATATATATATTCAATATATATAATATAATATATATATTCTTTATTATATATATTATATAAGTATATATAATTATTGTTATATAATTTTATATATATATATATAATTTTTTTCATCAATTTTCATTTATTATATATATGAATATATATTATATATATATATATGTGTGTGTATATATGTATATGAATATTTTTAATTTTGTGTTATTTATCTTTTGCTTTATTTCTTTATATTTTTTAATAGGGAAGCAAGGGAAAGATGGACCGGAAGAAAAGAAGGATGCCGACGGAGAGCTTTGGGGCAACGTGGAAGCGCAGGCCGCCTTCCTCGGGCCCAATTTATGGGACAAAACTTTGCCCTACGATGCCGACCTGAAGGTATTGAACCATGTATGTACAAAGACACGCGATACGGTAAGCCCCCTCACCTTATCTGAATCCTCTTTTTTTTTTTTTTTTAAAGAAAAAGAAAAAAGGATTCCAATTAAAATCTAAATCAAATAATAAAAATAAACAAGACTATTTTTATATGTATGAATCATGGGATGCAACGAAATCTTCCTAAGCATTATTAAAAATCGATTAATACTTTTTCGAGAATGAATTTGAGAATTAATTTTCTTTTTTTTTTCAGTAAAACTACTACTGCAATCTAGTTTGTAAGACTGCAAGTCTAATTACGATGTTTGGAAAGTTTTAAAAATAAGTGATTGATTTTTAAAATTGCTTCGAAACTTTTGGTTCACCCTGTATATATATATATATATATATATGCATACATGTGTGTGTGTATGTGTGTGTGTGTATGTGTGTGTGTGTGTATGTAAATATATGTATGTATACACGATACAAATCAATGCATTTATAGACAAATATATTTATCGATCATAATACTTGAAATATTTAATTTGTCTAATAGATAATAACTCCAAATATATTGATTAGATATTTTTATATATTGATTTATAATATTGATAATATTATAAACTTTTATAATATTGATTAGATTATATTATATCGTTTCTTTCGATATCTAATAATATATAATATCATAATACAATATATTAGATTATTCAAATTTATAACATGAACATTTTTTATATAAACGATATAATACGATATAATAATATAATATCATAATGCAATATAATATATCGGTCAATAAGTAATGCTAAAATTAAATTTTCAACAATCGATGTTAATCTCGTTTATTTATATACATAACGTAACTCTGCTAATTTCGATATTACTTATTGACAAATACAATCTAACACAAATGAACAAAACAGAAAACTATAATGTTTACTAACTATGTAAAGAAGAATTAAAAAATTAAAAAACAAAATCTCCATTAACAATATCAACGAACAAATTATGAAAAAAAAAAAGAGAAGTTCTTGAAATTTCACTTGAAATTAAAAAAAAAAAAAAAACAGAGAAAAGAAAAGAAAAGAAGAAATTGTCCTACCTATCAAATAATTTTCATAAACGTAAGATAACGACATAATGATCACTGGTTAACAAGCACTCATTAGAGTAGAAATTCGAACGAAGGCAACCACCATTATTGCATGAACGCATTTCACGAGTATGTATTAGTTCGTATTAGATTTGTTTACGAAGGAACTATTTTAATACGGAAGTAAGTAAGCAACTAAATAAGTGAATAAGTAACTACTTACCTGCCGCCTGTATTTAGATTTAAAAGGTGTACGGCAAATGACATAACCCGTTCTATAGAAAATCTTGAAGTGGGCAAACACGACAAGTTCGTTTCGTTATAACGTATACTTCGTCCATATTCTCGTAATTTATCTTCCTGAATCGAGAAACCGGGAAACCAAATGTCGTCGTCGTCGTCGTTGTTGTCGACGTCGTCATCGTCGTCATATTTTATGACGCAAACTATACCTCGACCAACTTTCTCCGGAATCGAGAATCAAGTTTTTGAGCCTTGTTTTTCTTTATCTTCAACTTCATCTCGTTTTCTTTCTCTCTCTCTCTCTCTCTCTTTTTATATATATATATTTTTATATATATTATATATGTATATATGTATCTTTGTCGTGGTCTATTTTTGTTTTCTATCTTTTTATTGTATAACTTTACCATTAAAAGTTTCTATGAAAATATATACAGTGTACTGTCATCGGCCATTTTTATTTTTATTATGTTTCTCTTGTTATTAATGGATATTTATTCACTCGTTTATTTATTTATTTATTTATTTATTTATTTACTTATTAATTATTTTTATAGAAACGTATTTTCCACTTCAATCGGTCATCGTTATATTTATTTATTTCTTTATTTTCTATTTATCTTCTTTACACGTATATAAAAAAAATTTTCTTCTTTAAACATATCTCATATATCAGATATATTAAGATCACCAATCTTGAAAAATTGATATACACATATAGTGTATATATATAATTATTAATGATTAGAAACAATTTTAGACTGTCACGGTTCATTTTCATCGATTATTTCTAATCGGTTATCTTCGAATGATAACATTTACGTGGATACATTAAAAAAAAAAATCATTGTTGAAAATAACATAATCTAACGACGATACTTCGAATGTCAGTTCGCATGCAGCTCGATCGAACGTATGTAACTGTTAGAATCTTGATTCTCTTCATTGACACTTCTTACTTCGACAAATGAACCTTGAACTTTTTCTCGACGATCATAAATTATACGTATACATTATATATTGTATATATGTACCCAGAGAAATATATATATATATAAATAATTGAGGAGAGAGAGAAAGAGAAAGAGAGAGAGAAAATCGTTCCCACTGGGATCTCTAATGATGATCGATCTATGGCATTAACTCTTAAACGATCCAATGGAAATCTTCGATCGTTTGTTCTATGCATTCGTTGCATTCGTTCGAGTATATTTAAAAGAAAAAGGAGATATAAAAAAATTCATTAAAAAAAAGATCTAAATAGTATTAATTTCGACGCGATAATTCTTTTTTCTTTTTCTTTTTTCTTTCATATTGTTCAAAGATATACACAAAAGTCACACACATACGTATATATGTATATACATTCTTTTTAATTTTATACTAATCTCATTTATGATAGATATTTATATCTTAATAACAATTTTATTGAAGAAGAAAAAAAAGAAAAAAAGGGAACAAAATTATTTAATTAATTAAAAAAATCTAGCTCGTGCTCTTTATCTCTTTTCATACTCGTATCAAAGATATACGCAAAAGTTACATACCTTCTTTTTACTTTTACATATTTTTTTCTTTTCTTTTCAATCTTCCTATAATCTCATTTGTGTGATAGACATTTATACATTTGGATAATAATTTTAATTAAAAAAAAAATAATAATAATAATAATAAAAAATAAAAAAGGAAAAGAAAGAAAAAAGAAAGAAAAAGGAGAAACAAAGACAGAAAGAAGAAAGAAAGAAATAAAAAAAGAAAAAGAAGAAAGATAATCACTGAAAAAATTTGGACGTATCTCTTTTGTACAGTACGTGGACCTGGACGAGTTCCTCTCCGAAAATGGCATCCCTGTTGATGGAGTAGCCGGTGGTGGGCAAGGAACGATGCAGAGCGCACAGTTACACAAGATCAACAGCACCGAAGCGGCGAGTCATCAGGGACCAGCCGGTCTTCACCTCGAACCGGTCACCAAACGCGAAAGGTCACCCTCGCCGAGCGAATGTTGCTCACCTGACACCTTAAACCCACCTTCACCAGCGGACTCCAGTAAGTACATTTTCTTCTTACTATGTTCTTCTTCTTCTTCTTCTTCTTCTTCTTCTTCTTCTTCTTCTTTTGCTATTTTTTTTTGTTTTTTTTTTATATAAATATATATATAATAGGGTCAAAAGTTCGTAGACGAGTGAAAACTTAACTTGTCATTTTAAAAATCGATGAATCTTTCTCGCAAACTCATTGCTGTTTTACAATCTAAAAAAAAAAAAAGAAGGAAGAAAAGAAAAATTAAAGTTTAATCGATCTTGAAACTGATCGATCGATTTTGAATATCATTTTAAAAAAACTTTTTGTCTCGTTGTAAAAACTTTTGGCCCGTTGCCGTAGATCGATTTCGTTCGTTCTCCCTTCGTGAACGTCGATCTCGAAAATAATTGAGAACGATCGACTTCTCGATCGTTCGATCCTTCACGCATGATCGTCGCAACATTTGTTTTGTTTGTTTGTCTCAATTGTCTATTGATTTGTCTATTGAATTTTTGAGCATCTTACGAACGAATTACTTGTTGGATGTATGAGAAATTTGATCAACCCTTAAAGATTATCACCGTTGTGAAAAAATGTGAAAAATTTCTCCCAACTATCTCAGTGTTATTTTACAGTGTTATTTTACAATTGTTCGTAAAAGTGAATTGTCAGAATTAATAAGACGAAAAGATTTTTGTTTCTTATCATTTTATAAAATAAAATATAACGTAATGTACTGCAAATACATGTATGTTTCTGTAGATGTGTATGGATTTCAAACTTCATATCTGTAATAACATTAATTCTATTTATTCTAAAATAATTTTTAAGGGTTAAATGAATAGCATATGTTAGATGTATTGAAAAGTTTCGTAAATTACTAATATTAATATTTTATTCTTCGCGATCGTAATTACCTCACCTATATAAATCATACGTATAATTATAAATACTTTGTAACTTCGTTCTTCATATAAATGAAAATTAATAATTTTATCTTATTACATATAGATAATAATTTTATAATAAATAATCATAACTGCGACAACATGATCCGAGACATAAAATTACGAATCAATCACAGATCGCTTAACGATCTAATTTCCAATCGTATTAAAAAAGATTTAATAACAACATTTTATATGATAATATCAATATTTTTTTTTTTTTTTTTTTTTAAGAGAGCGAGAATAGAATTGATATCAAATTTGCGACTATCTGCGTGCAATTTTTTCGTCGGAAAAAAAAAAGAAAAAGAAAGAAAAAAATTTCCACATCGAACTCCTGTAATAGAATAAACGTTAATAATTAGAGAGAAGTATTAGACTAACGTCCAAATTTTCTCGATTATTTCCCCTTTTTCTCGCGCAATAGATTCGGAGGACTCGTCACGAATACAATATGGCTTCTCTCTTGTAGCGCTCTCGATGGCCTCATCGGGCCGAGATTTCGATCCACGAACTCGGGCCTTTTCCGACGAGGAATTAAAGCCACAGCCAATGATCAAGAAGTCACGGAAACAGGTAAGCAAGACAAAAAAAATAGAAATAAAATTAAAAAAAAAAAGATCCATATTATATAAGCAACAACGGATTTATTTAATGGAAAGACGGTGGTCGTCTGGGGCCCGATAGTATATCGGGTGGATCCTGATAAGACGATAAAATATAAACTTATATTACATAATAAATTACATTTAACATCTCCACATACCGCAATGTATAATTTTTGATATTTCTACATCGGCGAGCATATAATCAAATTTTTCACAGCGTACTTCACATATCAGCATTATTTGCATGAACGGTTTAAACGAAAAAATGTATATACATTCAGAAGGATCGATTTATTTCTTACGACGATCCACTCTCCTCTCAAAAAAAAAAAAGAAAAGAAAAAAGAATTCTAATACTTTAGATTCTTTCGAAAGCCCTAACACCACCAGTGCATATATGTATCTCTATGCATAAATCAAAGTAAACAAAACGAAAAAAAATATATATATATATAAATACATATATACGTACATACATATGAAAATAACGAAATAAAATAGAACAATTAAATAAATAATTAAATAAATAAATACGTTGCCACGAAAGATATAAATTATAAGCACCTCCCTTACCTCTTAACTCATGATAGAGACAATCGCAACATCAGCACCATCGTCACAACCACAACCACGTTGACTAAGCGATCGACAATGTCTGTATTCTGTTTGTGTTCTTAGTTCGTTCCGGATGACTTGAAGGATGACAAATACTGGGCGCGTCGTAGGAAGAACAACATGGCGGCGAAACGATCACGAGACGCACGACGCATGAAGGAGAACCAGATAGCTCTCAGGGCCGGCTTCCTCGAGAAAGAGGTGAGCTATCATCTCTCTCTTTCTCTCTCTCTCTCTTTCTTTCTATTTATCAATCTATCTATCTATCTATCTATCTATCTATTTATCTATTTGTCTACCTATCTATTTATCTATCTATCTATTTATCTCTTTCTGGTAATAAGATCCGATCGATAATTCTAGCCACGTTTTTTATCCTAATAAATATATACGATCGATCATCCGATGATAGAAGAAATCTTACCAACACCACCAACATTCTTCTTTATTTTTCCTCGATTGAACGAAAACATTAAAAATAAATAAATACATACAAAATATATATATATATGTGTGTGTATGTGTGTGTGTAAAAGTAAAAATTGAAAAGATATATATATATATATATATATATATATATATATATATATATATATATATATATATATATATATATATTAATAATAAAGAAATTTAGAACTAGCTATCATTATGTTGTAACTTTAAGGATGTCTTTCTCCTTTTTTTTTTTCTTCTTTCTTTCTTTCCTTCTTTTTTCTTTCTAAAAAAAATTTCAGCCACGTTTTTCATTGATAATAAATATTCGTGAGATATGATCTATGAATCGATGATGGAAATCCTCTTTGATAAAATACGTAAAAGAAAGTAACCTTTCTCTGGAAAAAAGAAAAAACCGAGAGAAATGAAAAAGATATGAAAAAAAGAAACGTGTAACGTAAAATACGTAAATATATGACCAGTAGAAACTAGTTTTAATGACGTTATAATTTCTTTTATATAGAATATGGGTCTACGACAGGAATTGGATCGATTAAAGAATGAAAATATGTTGCTGCGTGACAAGCTGAGCAAGTATACGGACGTCTAACAGCCCTTTTAAAAGCACCAGCAGCAACAACAGCGGCAGGAGCAGAAGCAAAAGAAAAAGAGCAAGACCAGCAGCGGCAGCGATAGCAGCAGCAGCAGCAGCAGCAGCAAAAGAGCAGCAGCGGCAGCAACTGCAGCAAATGCAACAACTGCAGCAACTGCAGCAATTGCAGACGACGACGACGACGACGATAAGACGGACGGAGATACAGACACGAGAGAATTGAGCAGTGTTGTGTCATGTACCGGCTCCTCCCTCACTTTATAGTCGCAAAACTTAGATTTCGCCTCCTCCAATAGAAGAGAAGAGATGAAAAAAAAAAGAAAAAAAAAAGAAGAAAAGAAGAAAGAAAGAAATGATGGAAAATAGAAAGGAAGGAAAAAAGGATTGGAGGGAAAGAAGGAAAGAAGGAAAGAAGGAAGGAAGGAGTATGCCGAAGAATATCAGAGGAACCTTCGAAAAAAAGAAACAAGCAAAAAAAAAAGAAGAGAAAGAAATCTATATGACTTGTCCCTTTTTACAATTCCTACCCTCTCCGCCCTCCCTTCTCCAACCCCCAACAATCCTTAATCGCGCCATCTTTTTTGTTCTTTTCCCTCCCTCGAATTTTCCTTCCACGAGCATCTCCCTCACTTGTACATAATTATATCTATAGTTAGATTACGTATATATATATATATAAATATATATATACATATATATATATATTTATGTATGTAATTATATATATATAAATATATATACATATATATAGAAAATGAGAGAAAAAAGCAATGATATCGATATATCATATATTATTATATTATGAACGATACGAACATAGAAATATACATCTGGTCATCAGTCCTACCCCTTACCAACCCTTCTTTGCTGCCAATTTCTCAACCCCCTCCCCTCTCCCCACTTCATCCCATCTTACTTTACCTAACCATAAGCGAATAAATAATGTTATTAGTAATCCTTATGTTTTTAATGATTTAAAGAACATTTGATTTGAGAAATCAAATTTAAATAATTAGAACTCTTCTTTTGGTGATACCGAAGACGATGATAATAAACGAACGAAGAGGAACACGGATAAATTTAATCAGATTCGTAGAGATCAATAACACGTGTTTGTGTTTTATGAGAATTTAGATTGTATTAATCCTGATAATTGTGTGACGAGCATGATGTTTCTTCTTCTTCTTTTTCTTCTTCTTCTTCTTCTTCTTCTTCTTCTTCTTCTTCGTGATTCTTCTGTCCCTTTTTCTCACCCTCCTCTTTCCCCTCCTCTTTCTCCATTTCCTCTTTCTCCTTCTCTTCTTCTTCTTCTTCTTCTTCTTCTTCTTTTTGTTCTATTCCTCCTCTTCCGTGTTACCATTACGTTAATTATCTACGTTGTTGTAGTTTATTGAACTATAAAAAGAAAAAAAGAAAACAAAATAAAAAAAAAGCTTTTCGCGCCGTACTCTCTCCTTTCCATCGAGAAATAAGTGTGTGTATCGCGTCGAATT
>NC_066593.1:1849773-1859773 GCF_905475345.1 Vespula vulgaris | reverse complement strand
ATACCTTTAGCTCCTATATATGTGTATATATATATACACATATAAATATATATATATATATATATATATATATATATATATATGTACTTTTAATAAAAAAAGAAAGAATGAATGAACGAAGAAAAAAGAAAAGAAACACCTTCCGAATATATGCGAAATCGCTCGACGACGCTCTTTTACGATTGCCTTGCGTATATTAATAACAATTAATATTAATGATAATTATAATAATTAATAACATATAACAACAAAAACGACAACAATAGTAAAAACAAGAATAATGAGAAAAAATAAAAAAAATATAAAGCAACAACAACAACAACAACAAAAGCCTGCTACGTAGTTAGTTAAATTTATTTAAGGTTGCTACTGCGAGAGAGAGATAGAGAGAGAGAGAGAGAGAGATCCACATAGAATTTCGATAAAAGCATTAGAAAATATATGACAAAAAAAAAACACATACATACATACAGATACACACACACCTGCGTTTGTAGATGAGCGACACAGCGAGATAATTTAAAGAAATGAAAAAAGAAAAAAGAAACAAAAAAAGAAGAAACCCATATATAGATATAAATAAATAATTTGTAGTGCGCGTGCGAAATGTGTACATTGATCATTGTTATTAGGCAATCGATCATTTGATTAATGCCGTCTAATAAACAAAAAAGACGGCATTAATATCTGTTAACTATTTTACTTAACGCACTAGCATTTACTTTGATAACAAAATCAATGATAACGTGAAGAAAAGAGAGAAAAAGGAAAGAAAGAGAGAAAAACAAACA
The DNA here is from genome assembly GCF_905475345.1 of Vespula vulgaris. Classification (NCBI taxonomy): domain Eukaryota; kingdom Metazoa; phylum Arthropoda; class Insecta; order Hymenoptera; family Vespidae; genus Vespula; species Vespula vulgaris. The sequence continues at coordinate 1,858,982 of NC_066593.1, read as the reverse complement.
GAAGAAGTAATATATAATAATAATAATAATAATAATAATAATAATAATCATAATCATAATAATCATAATAATAATAACAATAATAATAAGAGGAAAAAAAAGAAAGAAAGAAGAACAGATCAAGTCTTTTTATCCTTTCGTTCACATATCCAAGACTGCCATCTCGCGCGCCACGAACGACGTATTTTTTATTGCTAATAACAATGTTTAAATGTACGAAATGATGATTATTGGTGGATCTCGATTTAGGGTTATTGGTCTATTTAAAATAAAAAATAAAAAATAAATAAATACGTAAATAAATAAATAAAAAAAAAAAGCAAGAAAATAGAAAAAGAAAAAAAAAACGAGCAAAGAAGAAGAAAGAGAAAAAGGAAGAAGCTCAATAGCATAGTCGGTGTGTGCGCAACATAATCCGACGATAGTGATAATTGCAAAAGATTATTACATAAAAAAATATATATGTATTACAAAAAAGTATATATGTATATATATATATATATATATATATATATATATATCAAAAAGAAAAAAAAATTATCGTAGTAAATGAATACTAGTAAACGCGATAGGCGCGAACCGCAAGCGCTTTGCTCCAAATAGAATTTTGTTAATATAAATACATAAAAAAAGGAAATAGATGATATGTATATGCCGCGTCCATGATGATGATGATAATGATAATAATAATGATGATGATAATGATGATAATGATAATGACGAAGACGATGATGATGATGATGATAATGATGATGATGATGATCATGATGATAATGATAATAATAATAATAATGATGATGATGCTGATGATGATGATGATGATGAATCGCCATCCGATCCATTATAAAAATGCGAGACGATAAAAGAGAAGACAAATGTGTGAAAGGTGCAAGAAAAATAAAAAGAAAAAAGAAAAATAATATAACGAAATATTCACGACAACCAGCAGACTTAAATGGAAAATCTACTGTGTCACATTTCGAGAAATATATAAATATGTATTTGTTATTGTTTTAATTGAATCCTCGGATTGTTTATACGATACCTTACACCATCCCGATTATACACATCTGTTTTTCTACCTATCAAAAAACGATAACCATCGTTCTTAGATCGATTTCGACGATCGAGGTAAGTATAGTCCAATCTAATTGAAAATTTTTTTTTCGAGTTCCTACGAAGTGATTTCACGTGAAACAATCACGTACATCTGGTTGCCTGTCAGTAGGGGCTGTTAGTAAAAAAATGTAAAAGTTAGAAAATGCTCGAGTTAAAAAAAAATTATACTGCATTCAATAATAGGACAAGATAGAATATAGCAAAAAAAAAGTTTCAAACATTTTTTGTTAATAAACTAAAATACATAATTATGATTAATAAATTGCATTATATATATATATATATATATATATATATATATATATATATAATTGAATTTCTCGAACGATATTATCAGAATCTGTAATTCTATATTATCGACAATTAAACGTCGATAAAAAAAAATAAGCACCCAACGCAGTCGGTAATAACGCGTTATAATATTAAAATAGTATAATTGAAGACGCACGATGGCAGCACATGTTTTATTTTCTAATGTTCATGGTGATATTCGATGTTTATATTCTAGTTGTTTATAACTCTTATTATAATACATTAATATCTTACCGATAGATACCATTGAGGTCTTTCGATTGATATACAAATTGGAAAATATCTAATTAAATGGATATTAATTGATTATATCGAGAAAACGTTTCTCAACCGCAATACCACGATAGTATATATTTAATGGTATCTTCGATTTCTTTCGCGTTGAATATTTCAATATCAGGCGCAGACGCACACATACATCCTCAACTCTGACATGAAATAATTGGTATATCAATGATAAAAAATGTCACAACTATGGAAGAACCACGATACGCGATTAAAACTTTGTTATATACCAGGTGTTCTCATTCGATTTCATCCAAAAAAAATTGTAAATTCATCGAAAAACACTACAGCGTCTTACTACTTTCTGTTAGTTCCCTCTTAGTCATTGTACTTGACGGATGCGAGATGTGCAAGACTACGATTGTTATATTACTTTTATCCATTGGTCTATATTATTTTATGTAAGTGATATATTGGATTCTAATAGATAATATATTTAAAATATAATTAACATCTCAGTTCACATACAATTTTTTATTGTAAATAAAATTAATATTAAAATTAGTATTCGCTCTCTGCTTAAAATAATAATCAACTAATTTAATGATTATGATCATTGTAAATATTCTAATGGTTATCGGAAGCACGTTTTTCAAAAAGTTACATTAACGCGTTATATTAACTCCATTTTTTGTTTTTTATCTAGATATTACAAATAAAAAAGAAATATATTTTTGATGTTCCGTTCTTTTACATTAAAGATTCCAAAGATCAAAACTCGTGAAGCCAGATTTGCCAGAAACATTTTGGGGACAGGAAAAGAATAAAGGGGCATCGAAGGAAATTCGACCATTCAAGATCGACGTATCGAAATCGGTAAGTAAATATAAAAAAAGAAAAAGAAAAAGAAAAAGAAAGAAAAAAAATTATACGTTAATTTAACGATCGAACATCTTTTTTTTTAAAAGTTACAAATTTAAAAAAGAAGAAAGAACGACTCAAATAATGATCATTCGCGTAAGATGTAATGCAAATTACGTATATAATAATTGTATTTTATCGTTACAAGAAAATATAATATTATTTACAGAAGCAAATAATTTTATCTTATTAAAAATTATATACATATACACGATCTATATATAATCTATCGATATGATTCCCTATCGTATTTCTATAATAAAAACTCGTGTGAGAGTAAAATTCATTATGTCAGTCGTATGATGGAAAACAATTTATAAATAATTATGAAGAACTTGAATTATATCGGTAGAGAAAAATTTAATCTTTACATGAGATATCATATACATCTTTACAAGATATACATATACCTTATCTCATGTAATTTTTAAATATATATATCTTATATATATCTTATATCTCGGAATAATTATTTTTTCTCTTGCATTTTTTCCTTTGTTAAGATCATCGATGATTTAAATACACGTTTAGAAAATCCAAGATTGAACGTAGAACCATTAGAAGGGGTTGGTTGGACATATGGTATTTCAGCTCCTTATTTAAAAAAAATCATTGAATATTGGCGTAATGAATATAACTGGACCGAGAGACAATCACTTCTCAACAAATATCCACAATTCGTAACAAACATCCAAGGTACCGTAAGAAGAACTTGTCGAATTACTATTCTTCATAAAACACGATTCATATTCGATTCTTAAATCCAATCGTAAGGCTTGGTATGTACGAAATAAAACTAAAATTTTACGACGATAAATTTTAACTTTTTCTTTTGTTTTACGTCGTTAAAATAGATCGGTTAGGGTCTTTGCCTTATCGTTCTAGCAATTACAAAATTACTTGCGATCTCGGAGCGTGTTTTATTATCGTTCCTTCCCGTTAGTTCACTTCAGTTTATCTTATGACTATCAGACCTAGATCACTTCAAGGATCTTTCATACTCTTCTTCAATATTAACTCCTCTGATCGTACAATTTATCTTTACAGGTCTTGACATCCATTTTTATCACGTTAAACCATCGAATCTTCCAAAAGATAGAAAAGTCAAAGTTCTACCATTACTTTTGGTCCATGGTTGGCCCGGCTCGGTCGTCGAATTTCAAAAGATCATTCCATTGTTAACAAAACCCAGGCCAGACAGAGATTTTGTTTTTGAACTTGTTGTCCCATCTTTACCCGGTTATGGTTTCAGCGATGGTGCTGTTCGTCCTGGATTGGCGCCTGCTCATGTATAACACATTCATTTATCTAACAATTATTATATCAATTATTCGTCATGTTAATCATATTTAATAATTCTTGTTTTTAGATGGGTACTATTTTTAAAAATCTCATGACAAGATTAGGCTTTGAAAAATATTACGTTCAAGGAGGTGACTGGGGCGCTGTTATAACATCTTCAATGGCTGCTCTTTATCCAGAAAAGTAATCAAATCTCTTTTATTTTATTTCTTTTTTATTCTTTTTTTTTTTTAATTTTGAAAAGACTGTTGTCTTTGTCTATCTCAATGTCTGTTTATATCGATATAGAATCATTGGACTGCACTCGAACATGTGTTTTCATATAAATCCATTAAACTTTTGGAATATTCTTGGAGCATTCTTTCCTTCTCTTGTTGTTGACAAACAATACGAACATAAAATTTATCCATTAACAAATTATTTTTATCGACTGATAGAGGAAACTGGATATTTGCATTTACAAGCTACCAAGCCAGACACAATCGGTATATATAAATTTGGAAGATTAATTATAAATGAAAAAAATAAGAAAACGAATTATTGTTTCTCTAACTAATTTTTCTTTTTTTTATTTTTTTTTTTTAATTTCATTACACAGGTTTGGCATTGACAAATTCACCAGTATCATTGGCAGGATATATACTCGAGAAATTTAGTATGGGGTCAAATCCCGACTACAGAACTAGAAACGACGGTGATCTACTTGAAAAATTTACTTTGAATGAACTTTTGGATAATCTCATGATATACTGGGTGACCGATTCTTTCACAACTAGTGCGCGTCTTTATGCTGAACAATTTACACGGAAATATTGGGATTTAAAAATCCATGAGTAAGTTTCCTACGTAATATCATAATTAATATGTGATAGGATAATCTTAAAAAAAAAAAAAAAAAAAACTGTATATATAAATTTATATTTGTAGTTATATATATAGTTATTAATTTTATATAGAATACCGATCAACGTACCATCAGCATGTGCCGTATTTCCTCAAGAATTTTTCTACTTTTCGGAGAAAGTTCTTCGTACGAGATATTTGAATTTGATTCAATTCAATTATATGCCTAAAGGTGGTCATTTCGCAGCAATGGAAGAATCGATCATATTTGCAGATGACATATTCGAATTCGTTGGCAAAATTGTGGAATTATCCAATAAACGAAAATAAAATAAGAGACTGTGGTTCCCGAAAAGAATAAGAAGAAATCTAAAAGTACATAAAAAATATTCGGTTTTTTTTTTTTTTTTTTTTTTACGAATACTTAAAACTGTATATAAAAAATTTATATCTATTATATGTATATGAACAAAAATATTTTTTAGATCATCTTTCACTTGGTATATTTATTTATTTATTTACTTATTTATTTATTTATTTATTTATTTATTTATTTATTTATTTATTATCATATATGCTTTAAAGTACGATAACGAGAGAGAAAATATCATAATGATTCGGATAGAATGTTTGCTAGAAAGTGACTATTTGATGACGCCGCATATTTTTTAAATATTCGCTTCTTAAACATTGTATCGTAGATATTTCTTGAATAATAAGTACGTAGTATAAGAAATCTACATATTTCGTTTTTGCAAAATCACGTTCTAAGAGATATACGTTTGTCCGACAATCTAATCATAAATCAGAATTAAAACATAGACCTTAGTCACTTTTATTTGAACGATAACGTAGAAGTAACGAGTGTTTGTAAAACAGATTGTATCGTAATCGTGAGTTAAATTTAACTAATACAATAAGATTTTACTTAATAATAAACATTATTCGTTAACAAATTGAAATAGATAGTTATACTAATAAATTAAAATACATATATATATATATATATAGAATATAATTATATATAGAACATATATGTATATGTATATATATATATTATATATGTATATATATATATATATATATATATATATATATATATATAATAGAATTTCTCAAATAATATTAAAATCTGTAATTCTATATTATCGACAATAAAATGTCGATAAGAAAGTAAAACCAGAACGCAGTCGGTAACAACGCGTTACACTATTAAAATAGTATAACTGAAGATACAAGATGACAGCACCATACGTTATTTCCTAAGACGTAGTAATATTCAACGTTCCTACAGTTTGCTTTCGTAGCGTTTATTGGTCTTATTACAATATATGAACGTCTTATTTAAAAAAACCAATTAGTTTGTTTGATTGTGATACATAAATTTAAAAAAATATATCATTAAATAAATGTTAATTCATTATATCGGGACGATGTTCCTCCATTACAAAATTACGATTATGTACATACGTTACCAAATGGTTTCGATTTCTAACTTGAATATTTTAACGTACAGATAGACAAATACATATACAAACTGATTAATCAGAATATCAATGATAAAAAATGTCACTGCTATAGAGTGACACGATATCATATTAGCTATTGTTAGAAGCTACGTGTATGACTTTAATAACACTATTTCACTTATAGGCTGTTGGTGTATTCGCCAGTGATTCTCATTTGATTTCGTCAAGAAAAATAACTGGTTTATCGTATAGCACTCAATCTGCTTCAGTTTCTTCTTGAACGTTGTATGGAACGGACGTAAGATGTGGAAGACTACGACGGTTATACTTGTTCTATCTATTGGTCTATATCATCTTATGTAAGTAATATAGTAAATAATATTATATATGTATATATATGTGCATGTGTGTATATATATATATATATATGTACACTAAAAAAAAAAGAAAAATAGAGAATCACATATCATGTTAATATACAATTTCCAATATATTCGTTTTATATTAACATGAATCTGAATTCATATCCAACTGTAAAAATAATCGAGGATATTAACATACAATTAACATACAATGTATTCTCTACATATATTAATTAAATATCGTTACATACATAAAATATACCATTATATTTAATAATCTTATGCCGAAAATAATCACGATAATAGATTAATTATTGAGTTCATTTCTATTCTTAGATATTGTAATTTAGAAGAAAGATAATAATGGTAATCATATATTTTTTTCTTCTGTTTCGTTTTTATCCTATTTCAACAAAGATTTCAATATGAACTCGTGAAGCCAAATTTGCCAGAAACTTTTTGGGGACCGGAAAAGAATAAAGCAGCTTCGAAGGACGTTCGACCGTTCAAGATCGACGTACCAAAATCGGTAAATAAATATCAAAAAAAGAATATATACACATAAATATATATAGATATATAAATACATACATACAAATACACACACATATGTATGTATGTATGTATATATATATATTAACGAATAATTATTATTCTATATAATATATATTTTATATGTATATATTATATTATATTTTATTTTATTTTATATATATATACATATACATATACAAATTATATTATATATAATCAAAGAAGTCCTGGATATCGTGAGTCGGTTATTATCGAAGTAATAATTAATTACCTCATTAAAAATGGCGCTTAGATATATTGATAACATCATGACTTGGTAAGTTTTCTAACATAACCAACTCGGAATAAAATAAAATGAAATGAAATAATATGTTGTATCTATACGTATTTATATTAGTAAATTCTTTTCATATTATGTAAACGATTTCACACGATTTTTTGAAAACTTAAGTAATCGACAATATTTATTTAAAATAATTCCTTCTATCATTCTATCTATCTCTCTCTTTCTCTCATATTTTTGGATAATTATTTTATCTCTTATTTTTTTTCCTCTGTCATCAAGGTCATCGATGATTTAAATAAACGTCTGGAGAATCCAAGATTGGATGTAGAACCATTAGAAGGCGCAGCTTGGACTTATGGTTTTCCAGCTCCTTATTTAAAAAAAATTATTGCATATTGGCATAATAAATATAACTGGACCGAGAGACAATCACTCCTCAATAAATATCCACAATTCGTAACAAACATCCAAGGTACCGTAAGAAGAACTTGTCGAATTATTATTCTTTATAAAACACGATTCATATTCGATTCTTATATCCAATCGTAAGGCTTGGTATGTACGAAATAAAACTAAAATTTTACGACGATAAATTTTAACTTTTTCTTTTGTTTTACGTCGTTAAAATAGATCGGTTAGGGTCTTTACCTTGTCGTTCTAGTAATTACAAGATTACTTGCGATCTCGGAGCTTGTTTTATTATCGTTCCTTCCCGTTAGTTCACTTTAGTTTATCTTATGACTGTCAGACCTAGATCACTTCAAGGATCTTTCATACTCTTCTTCAATATTAACTCCTCTGATCGTGCAATTTATCTTTACAGGTCTCGACATCCATTTTTATCACGTTAAACCATCGAATCTTCCAAAAGATAGAAAGGTCAAAGTTCTACCATTACTTTTGGTCCATGGTTGGCCCGGCTCGGTCGTCGAATTTCAAAAGATCATTCCATTGTTAACAAAACCCAGGCCAGACAGAGATTTTGTTTTTGAACTTGTTGTCCCATCTTTACCCGGTTATGGTTTCAGCGATGGTGCTGTTCGTCCTGGATTGGCGCCTGCTCATGTATAACACATTCATTTATCTAACAATTATTATATCAATTATTCGTCATGTTAATCATATTTAATAATTCTTGTTTTTAGATGGGTACTATTTTTAAAAATCTCATGACAAGATTAGGCTTTGAAAAATATTACGTTCAAGGAGGTGACTGGGGTGCTGTTATAACATCTTCAATGGCTGCTCTTTATCCAGAAAAGTAAACAAATCTCTTTTATTTTATTTTTTTTTATTCTTTTTTTTTTTTAATTTTGAAAAGACTGTTGTCTTTGTCTATCCCAATGTCTTTTTATTTCGATATAGTGTCATTGGATTACACTCGAACATGTGCATTTATAATAAGCCATTAAACTTTTGGAATATTCTTGGAATGTTCCTTCCTTCTCTGGTTGTTGAAAAACAATATGAACATAGAATGTATCCATTCAAAGATCATTTTTATCGACTAATGGAGGAAACTGGATATATGCATTTACAAGCTACCAAACCAGACACAATCGGTATATACAAATTTTGAAGATTATTTAAAAATGAAAAAAATAAGGAAACGAATTATTGTTTCTCTAATTTTTTTTTTTTTCTCATATAGGTCTTGCATTGACGAATTCACCAGTGTCGTTAGCAGGATACATACTTGAGAAATTTAATACATGGACGAATCCCGAATATAAAAATAAAAAGGAAGGTGGTCTACTTGAAAAATTTACTTTGGATGAACTTTTGGATAATGTCATGATATACTGGGTGACCGATTCCATGACAACTAGTGCGCGT